>NW_026779082.1:900000-1147000 GCF_030144855.1 Hypanus sabinus
GGGAGTGTTTGATGGGACCGTGTAGCGGAATAATCACTCTGTGTCTGACCCCGGGAGTGTTTGATGGGACCGTGAAGAGGAGTAATCACTTTGTGTCTGACCCCGGGAGTGTGTGATTGGACGGCGTTGAGGGAGATTCACTCTGTGTCTGACCACGGGAGTATTTGATGGGACCGTGTAGAGGAATAATCACTCTGTGACTGACCCCGGGAGCGTGTGATGGGACGGTGTTGAGGGAGATTCACTCTGTGTCTGATCCCGGGAGTGTTTGATGGGACCGTGTAGCGGAATAATCACTCTGTGCCTGACCCCGGGAGTGTTTGATGGGACCGTGTAGAGGAACAATCACTCTTTGTCTAACCTCGGGAGTGTTTGATGGTACCGTGTAGAGGAATAATCACTCTGTGTCTGGCCCCTGGAATGTTTGATGGGTCAGGTAGAGGAATAATCACTCTGTGTCTGACCCCCGTAGTGCTTGATGGTACCGTGTAGAGGATTAATCACTCTGTGTCTGACCCCGGGAGTGTTTGATGGTACCGTGTAGAGGAATAATCACTCTGTGTCTGACCCCGGGAGTGTTTGATGGGACCGTGTAGAGGAATAATCACTTTGTGTCTGAACCCCGGGAGTGTTTGATGGGACCGTTTAGAGGAATAATCACTCTGTGTCTGATCCCGGGAGTGTTTGATGGGACGGAGTGGAGGGAGATTCACTCTGTGTCTGACCCCGGGAGTGTGTGATGGGACCGTGTAGTGGAATAATCACTCTGTTGTCTGACCACGGGAGTATGTGATGGGACGGTGTTGAGGGAGATTCACTCTGTGTCTGATCCCGGGAGTGTTTGATGGGACCGTGTAGCGGAATAATCACTCTGTGCCTGACCCCGGGAGTGTTTGATGGGACCGTGTAGAGGAATAATCACTCTGTGTCTGACCCCCGGGAGTGCTTGATGGGACCGTGTAGAGGAATAATCACTCTGTGTCTGATCCCGGGAGTGTTTGATGGGACCGTGTAGCGGAATAATCACTCTGTGTCTGACCCCGGGTGTGTTTGATGGGACCGTGAAGAGGAATAATCACTCTGTGTCTGACCCCGGGAGTGTTTGATGGGACCGTGAAGAGGAGTAATCACTTTGTGTCTGACCCCGGGAGTGTGTGATTGGACGGCGTTGAGGGAGATTCACTCTGTGTCTGACCCCGGGAGTATTTGATGGGACCGTGTAGAGGAATAATCACTCTGTGACTGACCCCGGGAGCGTGTGATGGGACGGTTTTGAGGGAGATTCACTCTGTGTCTGATCCCGGGAGAGTTTGATGGGACCGTGTAGCGGAATAATCACTCTGTGCCTGACCCCGGGAGTGTTTGATGGGACCGTGTAGAGGAACAATCACTCTTTGTCTAACCTCGGGAGTGTTTGATGGTACCGTGTAGAGGAATAATCACTCTGCGTCTGGCCCCTGGAATGTTTGAAGGGTCAGGTAGAGGAATAATGACTCTGTGTCTGATCCCGGGAGTGTTTGATGGGACGGTGTGGTGTGAGTTTCACTCTGTGTCTGACCCCGGAGTGTTTGATGGTACCGTGTAGAGGAATAATCACTCTGTGTCTTACCCCCGGGAGTGTTTGATGGGACCGTGTAGCGGAATAATCACTCTGTGTCTGACTCCGGGAGTGTTTGATGACACCGTGTAGAGGAATAATCAGTCTGTGTCTGACCCCGGGACTGTTTGATGGTACCGTGTAGAGGAATAATCACTCTGTGTCTGACCCCGGGAGTGTTTGTTGGTATCGTGTAGAGGAATAATCACTCTGTGTCTGACCCCGGGAGTGTTTGTTGGTACCGTGTAGAGGAATAATCACTCTGTGTCTGACCCCGGGAGTGTTTCATGGGACCGTGTAGAGGAATAATCACTCTGTGTCTGACCCCCGGGAGTGCTTGATGGGACCGTGTAGAGGAATAATCACTCTGTGTCTGATCCCGGGAGTGTTTGATGGGACCGTGTAGCGGAATAATCACTCTGTGTCTGACCCCGGGTGTGTTTGATGGGACCGTGAAGAGGAATAATCACTCTGTGTCTGACCCCGGGAGTGTTTGATGGGACCGTGAAGAGGAGTAATCACTTTGTGTCTGACCCCGGGAGTGTGTGATTGGACGGCGTTGAGGGAGATTCACTCTGTGTCTGACCCCGGGAGTATTTGATGGGACCGTGTAGAGGAATAATCACTCTGTGACTGACCCCGGGAGCGTGTGATGGGACGGTGTTGAGGGAGATTCACTCTGTGTCTGATCCCGGGAGTGTTTGATGGGACCGTGTAGCGGAATAATCACTCTGTGCCTGACCCCGGGAGTGTTTGATGGGACCGTGTAGAGGAACAATCACTCTTTGTCTAACCTCGGGAGTGTTTGATGGTACCGTGTAGAGGAATAATCACTCTGTGTCTGGCCCCTGGAATGTTTGATGGGTCAGGTAGAGGAATAATCACTCTGTGTCTGACCCCCGTAGTGCTTGATGGTACCGTGTAGAGGATTAATCACTCTGTGTCTGTCCCCGGGAGTGTTTGATGGTACCGTGTAGAGGAATAATCACTCTGTGTCTGACCCCGGGAGTGTTTGATGGGACCGTGCAGAGGAATAATCACTTTGTGTCTGAACCCCGGGAGTGTTTGATGGGACCGTTTAGAGGAATAATCACTCTGTGTCTGATCCCGGGAGTGTTTGATGGGACGGAGTGGAGGGAGATTCACTCTGTGTCTGACCCCCCGGGAGTGTGTGATGGGACCGTGTAGTGGAATAATCACTCTGTTGTCTGACCACGGGGGTATGTGAAGGGACGATGTGGATTGAGATTCACTCTATGTCTGACACCGGGAGTATTTGATGGGACCGTGTAGAGGAATAATCACTCTGTGTCTAACTCAGGAGTGTGTGATGGGACGGTGTCGTGTGAGTTTCACTCTGTGTCTGACCCCGGAGTGTTTGATGGTACCGTGTAGAGGAATAATCACTCTGTGTCTTACCCCCGGGAGTGTTTGATGGGACCGTGTAGCGGATTAATCACTCTGTGTCTGACTCCGGGAGTGTTTGATGACACCGTGTAGAGGAATAATCAGTCTGTGTCGGACCCCGGGACTGTTTGATGGTACCGTGTAGAGGAATAATCACTCTGTGTCTGACCCCGGGAGTGTTTGTTGGTACCGTGTAGAGGAATAATCACTCTGTGTCTGACCCCGGGAGTGTTTGTTGGTACCGTGTAGAGGAATAATCACTCTGTGTCTTACCCCCGGGAGTGTTTGATGACACCGTGTAGAGGAATAATCACTCTGTGTCTGACCCCGGGACTGTTTGATGGTACCGTGTAGAGGAATAATCACTCTGTGTCTGACCCCCGGGAGTGCTTGATGGGACCGTGTAGAGGAATAATCACTCTGTGTCTGATCCCGGGAGTGTTTGATGGGACCGTGTAGCGGAACAATCACTCTGTGTCTGACCCCGGGTGTGTTTGATGGGACCGTGAAGAGGAATAATCACTTTGTGTCTGACCCCGGGAGTGTGTGATGTGACGGCGTGGAGGAAGATTCACTCTGTGTCTGACCCCTGGAGTGTTCGATGGGACCGTGTAGAGGAATAATCACTCTGTGTCTGACCCCGGGAGTGTTTGATGGAACCGTGAAGAGGAGTAATCACTTTGTGTCTGACCCCGGGAGTGTGTGATTGGACGGCGTTGAGGGAGATTCACTCTGTGTCTGACCCCGGGAGTATTTGATGGGACCGTGTAGAGGAATAATCACTCTGTGACTGACCCCGGGAGCGTGTGATGGGACGGTGTTGAGGGAGATTCACTCTGTGCCTGACCCCGGGAGTGTTTGATGGGACCGTGTAGAGGAACAATCACTCTTTGTCTAACCTCGGGAGTGTTTGATGGTACCGTGTAGAGGAATAATCACTCTGTGTCTGACCCCGGGAGTGTTTGATGGGACCGTGTAGAGGAATAATCACTTTGTGTCTGAACCCCGGGAGTGTTTGATGGGACCGTTTAGAGGAATAATCACTCTGTGTCTGATCCCGGGAGTGTTTGATGGGACGGAGTGGAGGGAGATTCACTCTGTGTCTGACCCCGGGAGTGTGTGATGGGACCGTGTAGTGGAATAATCACTCTGTTGTCTGACCACGGGGGTATGTGAAGGGACGATGTGGATTGAGATTCACTCTATGTCTGACACCGGGAGTATTTGATGGGACCGTGTAGAGGAATAATCACTCTGTGTCTAACTCAGGAGTGTGTGATGGGACGGTGTCGTGTGAGTTTCACTCTGTGTCTGACCCCGGAGTGTTTGATGGTACCGTGTAGAGGAATAATCACTCTGTGTCTTACCCCCGGGAGTGTTTGATGGGACCGTGTAGCGGATTAATCACTCTGTGTCTGACTCCGGGAGTGTTTGATGACACCGTGTAGAGGAATAATCAGTCTGTGTCTGACCCCGGGACTGTTTGATGGTACCGTGTAGAGGAATAATCACTCTGTGTCTGACCCCGGGAGTGTTTGTTGGTACCGTGTAGAGGAATAATCACTCTGTGTCTGACCCCGGGAGTGTTTGTTGGTACCGTGTAGAGGAATAATCACTCTGTGTCTTACCCCCGGGAGTGTTTGATGACACCGTGTAGAGGAATAATCACTCTGTGTCTGACCCCGGGACTGTTTGATGGTACCGTGTAGAGGAATAATCACTCTGTGTCTGACCCCGGGAGTGTTTGTTGGTACCGTGTAGAGGAATAATCACTCTGTGTCTGACCCCGGGAGTGTTTGATGGGACCGTGTAGAGGAATAATCACTCTGTGTCTGACCCCCGGGAGTGCTTGATGGGACCGTGTAGAGGAATAATCACTCTGTGTCTGATCCCGGGAGTGTTTGATGGGACCGTGTAGCGGAACAATCACTCTGTGTCTGACCCCGGGTGTGTTTGATGGGACCGTGAAGAGGAATAATCACTTTGTGTCTGACCCCGGGAGTGTGTGATGTGACGGCGTGGAGGAAGATTCACTCTGTGTCTGACCCCTGGAGTGTTCGATGGGACCGTGTAGAGGAATAATCACTCTGTGTCTGACCCCGGGAGTGTTTGATGGAACGGTGAAGAGGAGTAATCACTTTGTGTCTGACCCCGGGAGTGTGTGATTGGACGGCGTTGAGTGAGATTCACTCTGTGTCTGACCCCGGGAGTATTTGATGGGACCGTGTAGAGGAATAATCACTCTGTGACTGACCCCGGGAGCGTGTGATGGGACGGTGTTGAGGGAGATTCACTCTGTGTCTGATCCCGGGAGTGTTTGATGGGACCGTGTAGCGGAATAATCACTCTGTGTCTGACCCCGGGTGTGTTTGATGGGACCGTGTAGAGGAATAATCACTCTGTGCCTGACCCCGGGAGTGTTTGATGGGACCGTGTAGAGGAACAATCACTCTTTGTCTAACCTCGGGAGTGTTTGATGGTACCGTGTAGAGGAATAATCACTCTGTGTCTGGCCCCTGGAATGTTTGATGGGTCAGGTAGAGGAATAATCACTCTGTGTCTGACCCCCGTAGTGCTTGATGGTACCGTGTAGAGGAATAATCACTCTGTGTCTGACCCCGGGAGTGTTTGATGGGACCGTGTAGAGGAATAATCACTTTGTGTCTGAACCCCGGGAGTGTTTGATGGGACCGTTTAGAGGAATAATCACTCTGTGTCTGATCCCGGGAGTGTTTGATGGGACCGTGCAGAGGAATAATCACTCTGTGTCTGATCCCGGGAGTGTTTGATGGGACCGTGCAGAGGAATAATCACTCTGTGTCTGACCCCGGGTGTGTTTGATGGGACCGTGAAGTGGAATAATCACTTTGTGTCTGACCCCGGGAGTGTGTGATGGGACGGAGTGGAGGGAGATTCACTCTGTGTCTGACCCCGGGAGTGTGTGATGGGACCGTGTAGTGGAATAATCACTCTGTTGTCTGACCACGGGAGTATGTGAAGGGACGATGTGGATTGAGATTCACTCTATGTCTGACACCGGGAGTATTTGATGGGACCGTGTAGAGGAATAATCACTCTGTGTCTAACTCAGGAGTGTGTGATGGGACGGTGTGGTGTGAGATTCACTCTGTGTCTGTCCCCCGGAGTGTTTGATGGTACCGTGTAGAGGAATAATCACTCTGTGTCTTACCCCCGGGAGTGTTTGATGGGACCGTGTAGCGGAATAATCACTCTGTGTCTGACTCCGGGAGTGTTTGATGACACCGTGTAGAGGAATAATCAGTCTGTGTCTGACCCCGGGACTGTTTGATGGTACCGTGTAGAGGAATAATCACTCTGTGTCTGACCCCGGGAGTGTTTGTTGGTACCGTGTAGAGGAATAATCACTCTGTGTCTGACACCGGGAGTGTTTGTTGGTACCGTGTAGAGGAATAATCACTCTGTGTCTGATCCCGGGAGTGTTTGATGGGACCGTGTAGCGGAATAATCACTCTGTGTCTGACCCCGGGTGTGTTTGATGGGACCGTGAAGAGGAATAATCACTTTGTGTCTGACCCCGGGAGTGTGTGATGGGACGGCGTGGAGGAAGATTCACTCTGTGTCTGACCCCTGGAGTGTTCGATGGGACCGTGTAGAGGAATAATCACACTGTGTCAGACCACGGGAGTGTGTGATGGGATGGTGTGGAGGTAGATTCACTCTGTGTCTGACGCCGGGAGTGCTTGATGGTACCGTGTAGAGGAATAATCACTCTGTGTCTGACCCCCGGGAGTGTTTGTTGGGACCGTGTGGAGGAATAATCACACTGTGTCGGACCCCCGGGTGTGTTGAATGGGACCGTGTAGAAGAACAATCACTGTGTGTCTGACCCCGGGAAGTTTCGATGAGACAGTGTATAGGAATAATCACTCTGGGACTGACCCCTGGAGTGGTTGATTGGACCGTGCAGAGGAATAATCACTCTGTGTCTGACTTCGGGAGTGTGTGATGAGACGGTGTGGACGGAGATTCACTCTGTGTCTGACCCCGGGTGTGTTTGATGGGACCGTGAAGAGAAATAATCACTCTGTGTCTGACCCCCGTAGTGCTTGATGGTACCGTGTAGAGGATTAATCACTGTGTCTGACCCCGGGAGTGTTTGATGGTACCGTGTAGAGGAATAATCTCTCTGTGTCTGGCCCCGGGTGTGTTTGATCGGACCGTGAGAGGAATAATCACTTTGTGTCTGAACCCCGGGAGTGTTTGATGGGACCGTGTAGAGGAATAATCACTCTGTGTCTGATCCCGGGAGTGTTTGATGGGACCGTGTAGAGGAATAATCACTCTGTGTCTGACCCCGGGAGTGTTTGATGGGACCGTGAAGAGGAGTAATCACTTTGTGTCTGACCCCGGGAGTGTGTGATTGGACGGCGTTGAGGTAGATTCACTCTGTGTCTGACCCCGGGAGTATTTGATGGGACCGTGAAGAGAAATAATCAGTCTGTGTCTGACCCACGTAGTGCTTGATGGTACCGTGTAGAGGATTAATCACTCTGTGTCTGACCCCGGGAGTGTTTGATGGTACCGTGTAGAGGAATAATCACTCTGTGACTGACCCCGGCAGCGTGTGATGGGACGGTGTTGAGGGAGATTCACTCTGTGTCTGATCCCGGGAGTGTTTGATGGGACCGTGTAGCGGAATAATCACTCTGTGACTGACCCCGGCAGCGTGTGATGGGACGGTGTTGAGGGAGATTCACTCTGTGTCTGATCCCGGGAGTGTTTGATGGGACCGTGTAGCGGAATAATCACTCTGTGTCTGACCCCGGGTGTGTTTGATGGGACCGTGTAGAGGAATAATCACTCTGTGCCTGACCCCGGGAGTGTTTGATGGGACCGTGTAGAGGAACAATCACTCTTTGTCTAACCTCCGGAGTGTTTGATGGTACCGTGTAGAGGAATAATCACTCTGTGTCTTACCCCTGGAATGTTTGATGGGTCAGGTAGAGGAATAATCACTCTGTGTCTAACTCAGGAGTGTGTGATGGGACGGTGTGGTGTGAGATTCACTCTGTGTCTGTCCCCCGGAGTGTTTGATGGTACCGTGTAGAGGAATAATCACTCTGTGTCTTACCCCCGGGAGTGTTTGATGGGACCGTGTAGCGGAATAATCACTCTGTGTCTGACTCCGGGAGTGTTTGATGACACCGTGTAGAGGAATAATCAGTCTGTGTCTGACCCCGGGACTGTTTGATGGTACCGTGTAGAGGAATAATCACTCTGTGTCTGACCCCGGGAGTGTTTGTTGGTACCGTGTAGAGGAATAATCACTCTGTGTCTGACCCCGGGAGTGTTTGATGGGACCGTGTAGAGGAATAATCACTCTGTGTCTGACCCCCGGGAGTGATTGATGGGACCGTGTAGAGGAATAATCAATCTGTGTCTGATCCCGGGAGTGTTCGATGGGACTGTGTAGCGGAATAATCACTCTGTGTCTGACCCCGGGTGTGTTTGATGGGACCGTGAAGAGGAATAATCACTTTGTGTCTGACCCCGGGAGTGTGTGATGGGACGGCGTGGAGGAAGATTCACTCTGTGTCTGACCCCTGGAGTGTTCGATGGGACCGTGTAGAGGAATAATCACTCTGTGTCTGACCCCGGGAGTGTTTGATGGAACGGTGAAGAGGAGTAATCACTTTGTGTCTGACCCCGGGAGTGTGTGATTGGACGGCGTTGAGTGAGATTCACTCTGTGTCTGACCCCGGGAGTATTTGATGGGACCGTGTAGAGGAATAATCACTCTGTGACTGACCCCGGGAGCGTGTGATGGGACGGTGTTGAGGGAGATTCACTCTGTGTCTGATCCCGGGAGTGTTTGATGGGACCGTGTAGCGGAATAATCACTCTGTGTCTGACCCCGGGTGTGTTTGATGGGACCGTGTAGAGGAATAATCACTCTGTGCCTGACCCCGGGAGTGTTTGATGGGACCGTGTAGAGGAACAATCACTCTTTGTCTAACCTCGGGAGTGTTTGATGGTACCGTGTAGAGGAATAATCACTCTGTGTCTGGCCCCTGGAATGTTTGATGGGTCAGGTAGAGGAATAATCACTCTGTGTCTGACCCCCGTAGTGCTTGATGGTACCGTGTAGAGGAATAATCACTCTGTGTCTGACCCCGGGAGTGTTTGATGGGACCGTGTAGAGGAATAATCACTTTGTGTCTGAACCCCGGGAGTGTTTGATGGGACCGTTTAGAGGAATAATCACTCTGTGTCTGATCCCGGGAGTGTTTGATGGGACCGTGCAGAGGAATAATCACTCTGTGTCTGATCCCGGGAGTGTTTGATGGGACCGTGCAGAGGAATAATCACTCTGTGTCTGACCCCGGGTGTGTTTGATGGGACCGTGAAGTGGAATAATCACTTTGTGTCTGACCCCGGGAGTGTGTGATGGGACGGAGTGGAGGGAGATTCACTCTGTGTCTGACCCCGGGAGTGTGTGATGGGACCGTGTAGTGGAATAATCACTCTGTTGTCTGACCACGGGAGTATGTGAAGGGACGATGTGGATTGAGATTCACTCTATGTCTGACACCGGGAGTATTTGATGGGACCGTGTAGAGGAATAATCACTCTGTGTCTAACTCAGGAGTGTGTGATGGGACGGTGTGGTGTGAGATTCACTCTGTGTCTGTCCCCCGGAGTGTTTGATGGTACCGTGTAGAGGAATAATCACTCTGTGTCTTACCCCCGGGAGTGTTTGATGGGACCGTGTAGCGGAATAATCACTCTGTGTCTGACTCCGGGAGTGTTTGATGACACCGTGTAGAGGAATAATCAGTCTGTGTCTGACCCCGGGACTGTTTGATGGTACCGTGTAGAGGAATAATCACTCTGTGTCTGACCCCGGGAGTGTTTGTTGGTACCGTGTAGAGGAATAATCACTCTGTGTCTGACCCCGGGAGTGTTTGTTGGTACCGTGTAGAGGAATAATCACTCTGTGTCTGATCCCGGGAGTGTTTGATGGGACCGTGTAGCGGAATAATCACTCTGTGTCTGACCCCGGGTGTGTTTGATGGGACCGTGAAGAGGAATAATCACTTTGTGTCTGACCCCGGGAGTGTGTGATGGGACGGCGTGGAGGAAGATTCACTCTGTGTCTGACCCCTGGAGTGTTCGATGGGACCGTGTAGAGGAATAATCACACTGTGTCAGACCACGGGAGTGTGTGATGGGATGGTGTGGAGGTAGATTCACTCTGTGTCTGACGCCGGGAGTGCTTGATGGTACCGTGTAGAGGAATAATCACTCTGTGTCTGACCCCCGGGAGTGTTTGTTGGGACCGTGTGGAGGAATAATCACACTGTGTCGGACCCCCGGGTGTGTTGAATGGGACCGTGTAGAAGAACAATCACTGTGTGTCTGACCCCGGGAAGTTTCGATGAGACAGTGTATAGGAATAATCACTCTGGGACTGACCCCTGGAGTGGTTGATTGGACCGTGCAGAGGAATAATCACTCTGTGTCTGACTTCGGGAGTGTGTGATGAGACGGTGTGGACGGAGATTCACTCTGTGTCTGACCCCGGGTGTGTTTGATGGGACCGTGAAGAGAAATAATCACTCTGTGTCTGACCCCCGTAGTGCTTGATGGTACCGTGTAGAGGATTAATCACTGTGTCTGACCCCGGGAGTGTTTGATGGTACCGTGTAGAGGAATAATCTCTCTGTGTCTGGCCCCGGGTGTGTTTGATCGGACCGTGAGAGGAATAATCACTTTGTGTCTGAACCCCGGGAGTGTTTGATGGGACCGTGTAGAGGAATAATCACTCTGTGTCTGATCCCGGGAGTGTTTGATGGGACCGTGTAGAGGAATAATCACTCTGTGTCTGACCCCGGGAGTGTTTGATGGGACCGTGAAGAGGAGTAATCACTTTGTGTCTGACCCCGGGAGTGTGTGATTGGACGGCGTTGAGGTAGATTCACTCTGTGTCTGACCCCGGGAGTATTTGATGGGACCGTGAAGAGAAATAATCAGTCTGTGTCTGACCCACGTAGTGCTTGATGGTACCGTGTAGAGGATTAATCACTCTGTGTCTGACCCCGGGAGTGTTTGATGGTACCGTGTAGAGGAATAATCTCTCTGTGTCTGACCGCGGGTGTGTTTGATGGGAACGTGTAGAGGAATAATCACTTTGTGTCTGAACCCCGGGAGTGTTTGATGGGACCGTGTAGAGGAATAATCACTCTGTGTCTGATCCCGGGAGTGTTTGATGGGACCGTGTAGAGGAATAATCACTCTGTGTCTGACCCCGGGAGTGTTTGATGGGACCGTGAAGAGGAACAAACACTTTGTGTCTGACCCCGGGAGTGTGTGATTGGACGGCGTTGAGGGAGATTCACTCTGTGTCTGACCCCGGGAGTATTTGATGGGACCGTGTAGAGGAATAATCACTCTGTGACTGACCCCGGCAGCGTGTGATGGGACGGTGTTGAGGGAGATTCACTCTGTGTCTGATCCCGGGAGTGTTTGATGGGACCGTGTAGCGGAATAATCACTCTGTGTCTGACCCCGGGTGTGTTTGATGGGACCGTGTAGAGGAATAATCACTCTGTGCCTGACCCCGGGAGTGTTTGATGGGACCGTGTAGAGGAATAATCACTCTTTGTCTAACCTCCGGAGTGTTTGATGGTACCGTGTAGAGGAATAATCACTCTGTGTCTTACCCCTGGAATGTTTGATGGGTCAGGTAGAGGAATAATCACTCTGTGTCTAACTCAGGAGTGTGTGATGGGACGGTGTGGTGTGAGATTCACTCTGTGTCTGTCCCCCGGAGTGTTTGATGGTACCGTGTAGAGGAATAATCACTCTGTGTCTTACCCCCGGGAGTGTTTGATGGGACCGTGTAGCGTAATAATCACTCTGTGTCTGACCCCGGGACTGTTTGATGGTACCGTGTAGAGGAATAATCACTCTGTGTCTGACCCCGGGAGTGTTTGTTGGTACCGTGTAGAGGAATAATCACTCTGTGTCTGACCCCGGGAGTGTTTGATGGGACCGTGTAGAGGAATAATCACTCTGTGTCTGACCCCCGGGAGTGATTGATGGGACCGTGTAGAGGAATAATCAATCTGTGTCTGATCCCGGGAGTGTTCGATGGGACTGTGTAGCGGAATAATCACTCTGTGTCTGACCCCGGGTGTGTTTGATGGGACCGTGAAGAGGAATAATCACTTTGTGTCTGACCCCGGGAGTGTGTGATGGGACGGCGTGGAGGAAGATTCACTCTGTGTCTGACCCCTGGAGTGTTCGATGGGACCGTGTAGAGGAATAATCCCACTGTGTCAGACCACGGGAGTGTGTGATGGGACGGTGTGGAGGGAGATTCACTCTGTGTCTGACGCCGGGAGTGCTTGATGGTACCGTGTAGAGGAATAATCACTCTGTGTCTGACCCCCGGGAGTGTTTGTTGGGACCGTGTGGAGGAATAATCACACTGTGTCGGACCCCCGGGAGTGTTGAATGGGACCGTGTAGAAGAACAATCACTGTGTGTCTGACCCCGGGAAGTTTCGATGAGACAGTGTATAGGAATAATCACTCTGGGACTGACCCCTGGAGTGGTTGATTGGACCGTGCATAGGAATAATCACTCTGTGTCTGACTTCGGGAGTGTGTGATGAGACGGTGTGGACGGAGATTCACTCTGTGTCTGACACCGGGTGTGTTTGATGGGACCGTTAAGAGAAATAATCACTCTGTGTCTGACCCCCGTAGTGCTTGATGGTACCGTGTAGAGGATTAATCACTCTGTGTCTGACCCCGGGAGTGTTTGATGGTACCGTGTAGAGGAATAATCTCTCTGTGTCTGGCCCCGGGTGTGTTTGATCGGACCGTGAGAGGAATAATCACTTTGTGTCTGAACCCCGGGAGTGTTTGATGGGACCGTGTAGAGGAATAATCACTCTGTGTCTGATCCCGGGAGTGTTTGATGGGACCGTGTAGAGGAATAATCACTCTGTGTCTGACCCCCGGAGTGTTTGATGGGACCGTGAAGAGGAGTAATCACTTTGTGTCTGACCCCGGGAGTGTGTGATTGGACGGCGTTGAGGTAGATTCACTCTGTGTCTGACCCCGGGAGTATTTGTTGGGACCGTGAAGAGAAATAATCAGTCTGTGTCTGACCCACGTAGTGCTTGATGGTACCGTGTAGAGGATTAATCACTCTGTGTCTGATCCCGGGAGTGTTTGATGGGACCGTGTAGAGGAATAATCACTCTGTGTCTGACCCCGGGAGTGTTTGATGGGACCGTGAAGAGGAGTAATCACTTTGTGTCTGACCCCGGGAGTGTGTGATTGGACGGCGTTGAGGGAGATTCACTCTGTGTCTGACCCTGGGAGTATTTGATGGGACCGTGTAGAGGAATAATCACTCTGTGACTGACCCCGGGAGCGTGTGATGGGACCGTGTAGAGGAATAATCACTCTGTGTCTGACCCCGGGAGTGTTTGATGGGACCGTGAAGAGGAACAAACACTTTGTGTCTGACCCCGGGAGTGTGTGATTGGACGGCGTTGAGGGAGATTCACTCTGTGTCTGACCCCGGGAGTATTTGATGGGACCGTGTAGAGGAATAATCACTCTGTGACTGACCCCGGCAGCGTGTGATGGGACGGTGTTGAGGGAGATTCACTCTGTGTCTGATCCCGGGAGTGTTTGATGGGACCGTGTAGCGGAATAATCACTCTGTGTCTGTCCCCCGGAGTGTTTGATGGTACCGTGTAGAGGAATAATCACTCTGTGTCTTACCCCCGGGAGTGTTTGATGGGACCGTGTAGCGGAATAATCACTCTGTGTCTGACTCCGGGAGTGTTTGATGACACCGTGTAGAGGAATAATCAGTCTGTGTCTGACCCCGGGACTGTTTGATGGTACCGTGTAGAGGAATAATCACTCTGTGTCTGACCCCGGGAGTGTTTGTTGGTACCGTGTAGAGGAATAATCACTCTGTGTCTGACCCCGGGAGTGTTTGATGGGACCGTGTAGAGGAATAATCACTCTGTGTCTGACCCCCGGGAGTGATTGATGGGACCGTGTAGAGGAATAATCAATCTGTGTCTGATCCCGGGAGTGTTCGATGGGACTGTGTAGCGGAATAATCACTCTGTGTCTGACCCCGGGTGTGTTTGATGGGACCGTGAAGTGGAATAATCACTTTGTGTCTGACCCCGGGAGTGTGTGATGGGACGGCGTGGAGGAAGATTCACTCTGTGTCTGACCCCTGGAGTGTTCGATGGGACCGTGTAGAGGAATAATCCCACTGTGTCAGACCACGGGAGTGTGTGATGGGACGGTGTGGAGGGAGATTCACTCTGTGTCTGACGCCGGGAGTGCTTGATGGTACCGTGTAGAGGAATAATCACTCTGTGTCTGACCCCCGGGAGTGTTTGTTGGGACCGTGTGGAGGAATAATCACACTGTGTCGGACCCCCGGGAGTGTTGAATGGGACCGTGTAGAAGAACAATCACTGTGTGTCTGACCCCGGGAAGTTTCGATGAGACAGTGTATAGGAATAATCACTCTGGGACTGACCCCTGGAGTGGTTGATTGGACCGTGCATAGGAATAATCACTCTGTGTCTGACTTCGGGAGTGTGTGATGAGACGGTGTGGACGGAGATTCACTCTGTGTCTGACACCGGGTGTGTTTGATGGGACCGTTAAGAGAAATAATCACTCTGTGTCTGACCCCCGTAGTGCTTGATGGTACCGTGTAGAGGATTAATCACTCTGTGTCTGACCCCGGGAGTGTTTGATGGTACCGTGTAGAGGAATAATCTCTCTGTGTCTGGCCCCGGGTGTGTTTGATCGGACCGTGAGAGGAATAATCACTTTGTGTCTGAACCCCGGGAGTGTTTGATGGGACCGTGTAGAGGAATAATCACTCTGTGTCTGATCCCGGGAGTGTTTGATGGGACCGTGTAGAGGAATAATCACTCTGTGTCTGACCCCCGGAGTGTTTGATGGGACCGTGAAGAGGAGTAATCACTTTGTGTCTGACCCCGGGAGTGTGTGATTGGACGGCGTTGAGGTAGATTCACTCTGTGTCTGACCCCGGGAGTATTTGTTGGGACCGTGAAGAGAAATAATCAGTCTGTGTCTGACCCACGTAGTGCTTGATGGTACCGTGTAGAGGATTAATCACTCTGTGTCTGATCCCGGGAGTGTTTGATGGGACCGTGTAGAGGAATAATCACTCTGTGTCTGACCCCGGGAGTGTTTGATGGGACCGTGAAGAGGAGTAATCACTTTGTGTCTGACCCCGGGAGTGTGTGATTGGACGGCGTTGAGGGAGATTCACTCTGTGTCTGACCCTGGGAGTATTTGATGGGACCGTGTAGAGGAATAATCACTCTGTGACTGACCCCGGGAGCGTGTGATGGGACGGTGTTGAGGGAGATTCACTCTGTGTCTGATCCCGGGAGTGTTTGATGGGACCGTGTAGCGGAATAATCACTCTGTGTCTGACCCCGGGTGTGTTTGATGGGACCGTGTAGAGGAATAATCACTCTGTGCCTGACCCCGGGAGTGTTTGATGGGACCGTGTAGAGGAACAATCACTCTTTGTCTAACCTCGGGAGTGTTTGATGGTACCGTGTAGAGGAATAATCACTCTGTGTCTTACCCCTGGAATGTTTGATGGGTCAGGTAGAGGAATAATCACTCTGTGTCTTACCCCCGGGAGTGTTTGATGGGACCGTGTAGCGGAATAATCACTCTGTGTCTGACTCCGGGAGTGTTTGATGACACCGTGTAGAGGAATAATCAGTCTGTGTCTGACCCCGGGACTGTTTGATGGTACCGTGTAGAGGAATAATCACTCTGTGTCTGACCCCGGGAGTGTTTGTTGGTACCGTGTAGAGGAATAATCACTCTGTGTCTGACCCCGGGAGTGTTTGATGGGACCGTATAGAGGAATAATCACTCTGTGTCTGACCCCCGGGAGTGATTGATGGGACCGTGTAGAGGAATAATCAATCTGTGTCTGATCCCGGGAGAGTTTGATGGGACCGTGTAGCGGAATAATCACTCTGTGTCTGACCCCGGGTGTGTTTGATGGGACCGTGAAGAGGAATAATCACTTTGTGTCTGACCCCGGGAGTGTGTGATGGGACGGCGTGGAGGAAGATTCACTCTGTGTCTGACCCCTGGAGTGTTCGATGGGACCGTGTAGAGGAATAATCACACTGTGTCAGACCACGGGAGTGTGTGATGGGACGGTGTGGAGGGAGATTCACTCTGTGTCTGACGCCGGGAGTGCTTGATGGTACCGTGTAGAGGAATAATCCCTCTGTGTCTGACCCCCGGGAGTGTTTGTTGGGACCGTGTGGAGGAATAATCACACTGTGTCGGACCCCCGGGAGTGTTGAATGGGACCGTGTAGAAGAACAATCACTGTGTGTCTGACCCCGGGAAGTTTCGATGAGACAGTGTATAGGAATAATCACTCTGGGACTGACCCCTGGAGTGGTTGATTGGACCGTGCAGAGGAATAATCACTCTGTGTCTGACTTCGGGAGTGTGTGATGAGACGGTGTGGACGGAGATTCACTCTGTGTCTGACCCCGGGTGTGTTTGATGGGACCGTGAAGAGAAATAATCACTCTGTGTCTGACCCCCGTAGTGCTTGATGGTACCGTGTAGAGGATTAATCACTCTGTGTCTGACCCCGGGAGTGTTTGATGGTACCGTGTAGAGGAATAATCTCTCTGTGTCTGGCCCCGGGTGTGTTTGATCGGACCGTGAGAGGAATAATCACTTTGTGTCTGAACCCCGGGAGTGTTTGATGGGACCGTGTAGAGGAATAATCACTCTGTGTCTGATCCCGGGAGTGTTTGATGGGACCGTGTAGAGGAATAATCACTCTGTGTCTGACCCCGGGAGTGTTTGATGGGACCGTGAAGAGGAGTAATCACTTTGTGTCTGACCCCGGGAGTGTGTGATTGGACGGCGTTGAGGTAGATTCACACTGTGTCTGACCCCGGGAGTATTTGATGGGACCGTGAAGAGAAATAATCAGTCTGTGTCTGACCCACGTAGTGCTTGATGGTACCGTGTAGAGGATTAATCACTCTGTGTCTGACCCCGGGAGTGTTTGATGGTACCGTGTAGAGGAATAATCTCTCTGTGTCTGACCGCGGGTGTGTTTGATGGGACCGTGTAGAGGAATAATCACTTTGTGTCTGAACCCCGGGAGTGTTTGATGGGACCGTGTAGAGGAATAATCACTCTGTGTCTGATCCCGGGAGTGTTTGATGGGACCGTGTAGAGGAATAATCACTCTGTGTCTGACCCCGGGAGTGTTTGATGGGACCGTGTAGAGGAATAATCTCTCTGTGTCTGACCGCGGGTGTGTTTGATGGGACCGTGTAGAGGAATAATCACTTTGTGTCTGAACCCCGGGAGTGTTTGATGGGACCGTGTAGAGGAATAATCACTCTGTGTCTGATCCCGGGAGTGTTTGATGGGACCGTGTAGAGGAATAATCACTCTGTGTCTGACCCCGGGAGTGTTTGGTGGGACCGTGAAGAGGAGTAATCACTTTGTGTCTGACCCCGGGAGTGTGTGATTGGACGGCGTTGAGGGAGATTCACTCTGTGTCTGACCCCGGGAGTATTTGATGGGACCGTGTAGAGGAATAATCACTCTGTGACTGACCCCGGGAGCGTGTGATGGGACGGTGTTGAGGGAGATTCACTCTGTGTCTGATCCCGGGAGTGTTTGATGGGACCGTGTAGCGGAATAATCACTCTGTGTCTGACCCCGGGTGTGTTTGATGGGACCGTGTAGAGGAATAATCACTCTGTGCCTGACCCCGGGAGTGTTTGATGGGACCATGTAGAGGAACAATCACACTTTGTCTAACCTCGGGAGTGTTTGATGGTACCGTGTAGAGGAATAATCACTCTGTGTCTTACCCCTGGAATGTTTGATGGGTCAGGTAGAGGAATAATCACTCTGTGTCTAACTCAGGAGTGTGTGATGGGACGGTGTGGTGTGAGATTCACTCTGTGTCTGTCCCCCGGAGTGTTTGATGGTACCGTGTAGAGGAATAATCACGCTGTGTCTTACCCCCGGGAGTGTTTGATGGGACCGTGTAGCGGAATAATCACTCTGTGTCTGACTCCGGGAGTGTTTGATGACACCGTGTAGAGGAATAATCAGTCTGTGTCTGACCCCGGGACTGTTTGATGGTACCGTGTAGAGGAATAATCACTCTGTGTCTGACCCCGGGTGTGTTTGATGGGACCGTGTAGAGGAATAATCACCCTGTGCCTGACCGCGGGAGTGTTTGATGGGACCGTGTAGAGGAACAATCACTCTTTGTCTAACCTCGGGAGTGTTTGATGGTACCGTGTAGAGGAATAATCACTCTGTGTCTGACCCCTGGAATGTTTGATGGGTCAGGTAGAGGAATAATCACTCTGTGTCTGACCCCCGTAGTGCTTGATGGTACCGTGTAGAGGATTAATCACTCTGTGTCTGACCCCGGGAGTGTTTGATGGTACCGTGTAGAAGAATAATCACTCTGTGTCTGACCCCGGGAGTGTTTGATGGGACCGCGTAGCGGAATAATCACTCTGTGTCTGACCCCGGGTGTGTTTGATGGGACCGTGTAGAGGAATAATCACTGTGTCTGACCACGGGAGTATGTGAAGGGACGATGTGGATTGAGATTCACTCTGTGTCTGACACCGGGAGTATTTGATGGGACCGTGTAGAGAAATAATCACTCTATGTCTAACTCAGGAGTGTGTGTTGGGACGGTGTGGTGTGAGATTCACTCTGTGTCTGTCCCCGGGAGTGTTTGATGGTACTGTGTAGAGGAATAATCACTCTGTGTCTGACCCCCGGGAGTGTTTGATGGGACCGTGTAGCGGAATAATCACTCTGTGTCTGACTCCGGGTGTGTTTGATGGGACCGTGTAGAGGAATAATCAGTCGGTGTCTGACGCCGGGAGTGTTTGATGGTACCGTGTAGAGGAATAATCACTCTGTGTCTGACCCCGGGAGTGTTTGTTGGTACCGTGTAGAGGAATAATCACTCTGTGTCTGACCCCGGGTGTGTTTGATGGGACCGTGAAGAGGAATAATCACTTTGTGTCTGACCCCGGGAGTGTGTGATGGGACGGCGTGGAGGAAGATTCACTCTGTGTCTGAACCCTGGAGTGTTCGATGGGACCGTGTAGAGGAATAATCACACTGTGTCAGACCACGGGAGTGTGTGATGGGACGGTGTGGAGGGAGTTTCACTCTGTGTCTGACGCCGGGAGTGCTTGATGGTACCGTGTAGAGGAATAATCACTCTGTGTCTGACCCCCGGGAGTGTTTGTTGGGACGTGTGGAGGAATAATCACACTGTGTCGGACCCCCGGGAGTGTTGAATGGGACCGTGTAGAAGAACAATCACTGTGTGTCTGACCCCGCGAAGTTTCGATGAGACAGTGTATAGGAATAATCACTCTGGGACTGACCCCTGGAGTGGTTGATTGGACCGTGCAGAGGAATAATCACTCTGTGTCTGACTTCGGGAGTGTGTGATGAGACGGTGTGGACGGAGATTCACTCTGTGTCTGACCCCGGGTGTGTTTGATGGGACCGTGAAGAGAAATAATCACTCTGTGTCTGACCCCCGTAGTGCTTGATGGTACCGTGTAGAGGATTAATCACTCTGTGTCTGACCCCGGGAGTGTTTGATGGGACCGTGTAGAGGAATAATCACTCTGTGTCTGATCCCGGGAGTGTTTGATGGGACCGTGTAGAGGAATAATCACTCTGTGTCTGACCCCGGGAGTGTTTGATGGGACCGTGAAGAGGAGTAATCACTTTGTGTCTGACCCCCGGAGTGTGTGATTGGACGGCGTTGAGGGAGATTCACTCTGTGTTTGACCCCGGGAGTATTTGATGGGACCGTGTAGAGGAATAATCACTCTGTGACTGACCCCGGGAGCGTGTGATGGGACGGTGTTGAGGGAGATTCACTCTGTTTCTGATCCCGGGAGTGTTTGATGGGACCGTGTAGCGGAATAATCACTCTGTGTCTGACCCCGGGTGTGTCTGATGGGACCGTGTAGAGGAATAATCACTCTGTGCCTGACCCCGGGAGTGTTTGATGGGACCGTGTAGAGGAACAATCACTCTTTGTCTAACCTCGGGAGTGTTTGATGGTACCGTGTAGAGGAATAATCACTCTGTGTCTGACCCCTGGAATGTTTGATGGGTCAGTGTAGAGGAATAATCACTCTGTGTCTGACCCCCGTAGTGCTTGATGGTACCGTGTAGAGGAATAATCACTCTGTGTCTGACCCCGGGAGTGTTTGATGGGACCGTGTATAGGAATAATCACTTTGTGTCTGAACTCCGGGAGTGTTTTATGGGACCGTGTAGAGGAATAATCACTCTGTGTCTGATCCCGGGAGTGTTTGATGGGACCGTGCAGAGGAATAATCACTCTGTGTCTGACCCCGGGTGTGTTTGATTGGACCGTGAAGTGGAATAATCACTTTGTGTCTGACCCCGGGAGTGTGTGATGGGACGGAGTGGAGGGAGATTCACTCTGTGTCTGACCCCGGGAGTGTTCGATGGGACCGTGTAGAGGAATAATCACTCTGTGTCTGACCCCGGCAAGGTTTGATGGGACAGTGTTTAGGAATAATCCCTCTGGGACTGACCCCTGGAGTGTTTGATTGGACGGCGTGAAGGGAGATTCACTCTGTGTCTGACACCGGGAGTGTTTGATGGGACCGTGTAGAGGAATAATCACTCTGTGTCTGACCCCGGGAGCGTGTGACGGGACGGTGTTGAGGGAGATTCACTCTGTGTCTGACACCGGGAGTATTTGATGGGACCGTGTAGAGGAATAATCACTCTGTGTCTAACTCAGGAGTGTGTGATGGGACGGTGTGGTGTGAGATTCACTCTGTGTCTGTACCCGGGAGTGTTTGATGGTACCGTGCAGAGGAATAATCACTCTGTTTCTGAACCCCGGGAGTGTTTGATGGGACCGTGTAGCGGAATAATCACTCTTTGTCTGACTCCGGGAGTGTTTGATGGGACCGTGTAGAGGAATAATCACTCTGTGTCTGATCCCGGGAGTGTGTGATGAGACGGTGTGGACGGAGATTCACTCTGTGTCTGACCCCGGGTGTGTTTGATGGGACCGTGAAGAGAAATAATCACTCTGTGTCTGACCCCCGTAGTGCTTGATGGTACCGTGTAGAGGATTAATCACTCTGTGTCTGACCACGGGAGTGTTTGATGGGACCGTGTAGAGGAATAATCACTCTGTGTCTGATCCCGGGAGTGTTTGATGGGACCGTGTAGAGGAATAATCACTCTGTGTCTGACCCCGGGAGTGTTTGATGGGACCGTGAAGAGGAGTAATCACTTTGTGTCTGACCCCGGGAGTGTGTGATTGGACGGCGTTGAGGGAGATTCACTCTGTGTCTGACCCCGGGAGTATTTGATGGAACCGTGTAGAGGAATAATCACTCTGTGACTGACCACGGGAGCGTGTGATGGGACGGTGTTGAGGGAGATTCACTCTGTTTCTGATCCCGGGAGTGTTTGATGGGACCGTGTAGCGGAATAATCACTCTGTGTCTGACCCCGGGTGTGTCTGATGGGACCGTGTAGAGGAATAATCACTCTGTGCCTGACCCCGGGAGTGTTTGATGGGACCGTGTAGAGGAACAATCACTCTTTGTCTAACCTCGGGAGTGTTTGATGGTACCGTGTAGAGGAATAATCACTCTGTGTCTGACCCCTGGAATGTTTGATGGGTCAGTGTAGAGGAATAATCACTCTGTGTCTGACCCCCGTAGTGCTTGATGGTACCGTGTAGAGGAATAATCACTCTGTGTCTGACCCCGGGAGTGTTTGATGGGACCGTGTAGAGGAATAATCACTCTGTGTCTGATCCCGGGAGTGTTTGATGGGACCGTGCAGAGGAATAATCACTCTGTGTCTGACCCCGGGTGTGTTTGATGGGACCGTGAAGTGGAATAATCACTTTGTGTCTGACCCCGGGAGTGTGTGATGGGACGGAGTGGAGGGAGATTCACTCTGTCTGACCCCGGGATTGTTCGATGGGACCGTGTAGAGGAATAATCACTCTGTGTCTGACCCCGGCAAGGTTTGATGGGACAGTGTTTAGGAATAATCCCTCTGTGTCTGACCCCGGGAGCGTGTGACGGGACGGTGTTGAGGGAGATTCACTCTGTGTCTGACACCGGGAGTATTTGATGGGACCGTGTAGAGGAATAGTCACTCTGTGTCTAACTCAGGAGTGTGTGATGGGACGGTGTGGTGTGAGATTCACTCTGTGTCTGTCCCCGGGAGTGTTTGATGGTACCGTGTAGAGGAATAATCACTCTGTTTCTGAACCCCGGGAGTGTTTGATGGGACCGTGTAGCGGAATAATCACTCTGTGTCCGACTCCGGGAGTGTTTGATGGGACCGTGTAGAGGAATAATCACTCTGTGTCTGACCACGGGAGTGTGTGATGGTACCGTGTAGAGGAATAATCACTCTGTGTCTGACCCCGGGAGTGTTTGTTGGTACCGTGTAGAGGAATAATCACTCTGTTTCTGACCCCGGGAGTGTTTGATGGGACCGTGTAGAGGAATAATCACTCTGTGCCTGACCCCCGGGAGTGCTTGATCGGACCGTGTAGAGGAATAATCACTCTGTGTCTGATCCCGGGAGAGTTTGATGGGACCGTGTAGCGGAATAATCACTCTGTGTCTGACCCCGGGTGTGTTTGATGGGACCGTGAAGAGGAATAATCACTTTGTGTCTGACCGCGGGAGTGTGTGATGCGACGGCGTGGAGGAAGATTCACTCTGTGTCTGAACCCTGGAGTGTTCGATGGGACCGTGTAGAGGAATAATCACACTGTGTCAGACCACGGGAGTGTGTGATGGGACGGTGTGGAGGGAGATTCACTCTGTGTCTGACGCCGGGAGTGCTTGATGGTACCGTGTAGAGGAATAATCACTCTGTGTCTGACCCCCGGGAGTGTTTGTTGGGACGTGTGGAGGAATAATCACACTGTGTCGGACCCCCGGGAGTGTTGAATGGGACCGTGTAGAAGAACAATCACTGTGTGTCTGACCCCGGGAAGTTTCGATGAGACAGTGTATAGGAATAATCACTCTGGGACTGACCCCTGGAGTGGTTGATTGGACCGTGCAGAGGAATAATCACTCTGTGTCTGACCCCCGTAGTGCTTGATGGTACCGTGTAGAGGATTAATCACTCTGTGTCTGACCCCGGGTGTGTTTGATGGGACCGTGAAGAGGAATAATCTCTCTGTGTCTGACCCCGGGTGTGTTTGATGGGACCGTGTAGAGGAATAATCACTTTGTCTCTGAACCCCGGGAGTGTTTGATGGGACCGTGTAGAGGAATAATCACTCAGTGTCTGATCCCGGGAGTGTTTGATGGGACCGTGTAGAGGAATAATCACTCTGTGTCTGACCCCGGGAGTGTTTGATGGGACCGTGAAGAGGAGTAATCACTTTGTGTCTGACCCCGGGAGTGTGTGATTGGACGGCGTTGAGGGAGATTCACTCTGTGTCTGACCCCGGGAGTATTTGATGGGACCGTGTAGAGGAATAATCACTCTGTGACTGACCCCGGGAGCGTGTGATGGGACGGTGTTGAGGGAGATTCACTCTGTTTCTGATCCCGGGAGTGTTTGATGGGACCGTGTAGCGGATTAATCACTCTGTGTCTGACCCCGGGAGTGTCTGATGGGACCGTGTAGAGGAATAATCACTCTGTGCCTGACCCCGGGAGTGTTTGATGGGACCGTGTAGAGGAACAATCACTCTTTGTCTAACCTCGGGAGTGTTTGATGGTACCGTGTAGAGGAATAATCACTCTGTGTCTGACCCCTGGAATGTTTGATGGGTCAGTGTAGAGGAATAATCACTCTGTGTCTGACCCCCGTAGTGCTTGATGGTACCGTGTAGAGGAATAATCACTCTGTGTCTGACCCCGGGAGTGTTTGATGGGACCGTGTAGAGGAATAATCACTTTGTGTCTGAACTCCGGGAGTGTTTGATGGGACCGTGTAGAGGAATAATCACTCTGTGTCTGATCCCGGGAGTGTTTGATGGGACCGTGCAGAGGAATAATCACTCTTTGTCTAACCTCGGGAGTGTTTGATGGTACCGTGTAGAGGAATAATCACTCTGTGTCTGACCCCTGGAATGTTTGATGGGTCAGTGTAGAGGAATAATCACTCTGTGTCTGACCCCCGTAGTGCTTGATGGTACCGTGTAGAGGAATAATCACTCTGTGTCTGACCCCGGGAGTGTTTGATGGGACCGTGTAGAGGAATAATCACTTTGTGTCTGAACTCCGGGAGTGTTTGATGGGACCGTGTAGAGGAATAATCACTCTGTGTCTGACCCCGGGAGTGTGTGATGGGACGGAGTGGAGGGAGATTCACTCTGTGTCTGACCCCGGGAGTGTTCGATGGGACCGTGTAGAGGAATAATCACTCTGTGTCTGACCCCGGGAGCCTGTGACGGGACGGTGTTGAGGGAGATTCACTCTGTGTCTGACCCCGGGAGTGTGTGATGGGCGGTGTAGAGGAATAATCACTCTGTGTCTGAACCCGTGAGCGTGTGACGGGACGGTGTTGAGGGAGATTCACACTGTGTCTGACCCCGGGTGTGTGTGATGGGCGGTGTAGAGGAATAATCACTCTGTGTCTGACACCGGGAGTGTGTGATGGGCGGTGTAGTGGAACAATCACTCTGTGTCTGGCCCCTGGAGTGTGTGATGGGACGGTGTTGAGGGTGATTCACTCTCTGTCTGACCCCGGGAGCGTGTGATGGGCGGTGTAGAGGGAGATTCACTCTGTGTCTGACCCCGGGAGCGTGTGATGGGTCCGTGTGGTGGGAGTTTCACTCTGTGTCTGACCCCGGGCGTGTGTGATGGGACCGTGTAGAGGAATAATTACTCTGTGTCTAACTCGGGAGTGAGTGATGGGACGGTGTGGTGTGAGATTCACTCTGTGTCTGTCTCCGGGAGTGTTTGATGGGACCGTGTAGAGGAATAATCACTCTGTGCCTGACCCCGGGAGTGTTTGATGGGACCGTGTAGAGGAATAATCAGTATGTGTCTGACCCCGGGAGTGTTTGATGGGAAAGAGTAGAGGAATAATCACTCTGTGTCTGACCCCCGAAGTGTTTGATGGTACCGTGTAGAGGAATAATCACTCTGTGTCTGACCCCGGGGGTGCTTGTTGGTACCGTGTAGAGGAATAATCACTCTGTGTCTGACCCCGGGAGTGTTTGATGGGACCGTGTAGAGGAATAATCACTCTGTGTCTGACCCCCGGGAGTGCTTGATGGGACCGTGTAGAGGAATAATCACTCTGTGTCTGATCCCGGGAGTGTTTGATGGGACCGTGTAGCGGAATAATCACTCTGTGTCTGACCCCGGGTGTGTTTGATGGGACCGTGAAGAGGAATAATCACTTTGTGTCTGACCCCGGCAGTGTGTGATGGGACGGCGTGGAGGAAGATTCACTCTGTGTCTGACGCCGGGAGTGCTTGATGGTACCGTGCAGAGGAATAATCACTCTGTGTCTGACCGCCGGGAGTGTTTGTTGGGACCGTGTGGAGGAATAATCACACTGTGTCTGGACCGGGAAGGTTTGATGGGACAGTGTTTAGGAATAATCACTCTGGGACTGACCCCTGGAGTGGTTGATTGGACCGTGCAGAGGAATAATCACTCTGTGTCTGACTTCGGGAGTGTGTGATGAGAAGGTGTGGACGGAGATTCACTCTGTGTCTGACCGCGGGAGTGTTTGATGGTACCGTGTAGAGGAATAATCACTCTGTGCCTGACCCCGGGAGTGTTTGATGGTACCGAGTAGAGGAATAATCACTCTGTGTCTGACCCCGGGAATGTTTGATGGGACAGTGTAGAGGAATAATCACTCTGTGTCTGACCCCCGTAGTGCTTGATGGTACCGTGTAGAGGATTAATCACTCTGTGTCTGACCCCGGGAGTGTTTGATGGTACCGTTAAGAGGAATAATCACTCTGTGTCTGACCCCGGGAATGTTAGATGGGACATTGTAGAGGAATAATCACTCTGTGTCAGACCCCCGTATTGCTTGATGGTACCGTGTAGAGGATTAATCACTCTGTCTCTGACCCCGGGAAGTTTTGCTGAGACAGTGTGTAGGAATAATCACTCTGGGACTGACCCCTGGAGTGTTTGAATGGAGCGTGCAGAGGAATAATCACTCTGTGTCTGACTCCGGGAGTGTGTGATGAGACGGTGTGGACGGAGATTCACTCTGTGTCTGACCGGGGGAGTGTTTGATGGTACCGTGTAGAGGAATAATCACTCTGTGCCTGACCCCGGGAGTGTTTGATGGTACCGTGTAGAGGAATAATCACTCAGTGTCTGACCCCCGTAGTGCTTGATGGCACCGTGTAGAGGATTACTCACTCTGTGTCTGACCCCAGGAGTGTTTGATGGTACCGTGTAGAGGAATAATCACTCTGTGTCTGACCCCGGGAGTTTTTGATGGGACAGTGTGGAGGAATAATCACCTTGTGCCAGACCCCGGGAGTGTTTGATGGTACCGTGTAGAGGAATAATCACTCTGTGTCTGACCCCGGGAATGTTTGATGGGACAGTGTAGAGGAATAATCACTCTGTGTCTGACCCCCGTAGTGCTTGATGGTACCGTGTAGAGGATTAATCACTCTGTGTCTGACCCCGGGAATGTTTGATGGGACCGTGTAGAGGAATAATCACTCTGTGTCTGAACCCCGGGAGTGTTTGATGGGACCGTGTAGAGGAATAATCACTCTGTGTCTGACCCCCGTAGTGCTTGATGGTACCGTGTAGAGGATTAATCACTCTGTGTCTGACCCCGGGAGTGTTTGATGGGACCGTGTATCGGAATAATCACTCTGTGTCTGACTCCGGGAGTGTTTGATGGGACCGTGTAGAGGAATAATCACTCTGTGTCTGACCACGGGAGTGTGTGATGGTACCGTGTAGAGGAATAATCACTCTGTGTCTGACCCCGGGAGTGTTTGTTGGTACCGTGTAGAGGAATAATCACTCTGTTTCTGACCCCGGGAGTGTTTGATGGGACCGTGTAGCGGAATAATCACTCTGTGTCTGACCCCGGGTGTGTTTGATGGGACCGTGAAGAGGAATAATCACTTTGTGTCTGACCCCGGGAGTGTGTGATGGGACGGCGTGGAGGAAGATTCACTCTGTGTCTGAACCCTGGAGTGTTCGATGGGACCGTGTAGAGGAATAATCACACTGTGTCAGACCACGTGAGTGTGTGATGGGACGGTGTGGAGGGAGTTTCACTCTGTGTCTGACGCCGGGAGTGCTTGATGGTACCGTGTAGAGGAATAATCACTCTGTGTCTGACCCCCGGGAGTGTTTGTTGGGACGTGTGGAGGAATAATCACACTGTGTCGGACCCCCGGGAGTGTTGAATGGGACCGTATAGAAGAACAATCACTCTGTGACTGATCCCGGGAGTGTTTGATGGGACCGTGTAGCGGAATAATCACTCTGTGTCTGACCCCGGGTGTGTTTGATGGGACCGTGAAGAGGAATAATCACTTTGTGTCTGACCCCGGCAGTGTGTGATGGGACGGCGTGGAGGAAGATTCACTCTGTGTCTGACTCCGGGAGTGCTTGATGGTACCGTGCAGAGGAATAATCACTCTGTGTCTGACCGCCGGGAGTGTTTGTTGGGACCGTGTGGAGGAATAATCACACTGTGTCTGGACCGGGAAGGTTTGATGGGACAGTGTTTAGGAATAATCACTCTGGGACTGACCCCTGGAGTGGTTGATTGGACCGTGCAGAGGAATAATCACTCTGTGTCTGACTTCGGGAGTGTGTGATGAGAAGGTGTGGACGGAGATTCACTCTGTGTCTGACCGCGGGAGTGTTTGATGGTACCGTGTAGAGGAATAATCACTCTGTGCCTGACCCCGGGAGTGTTTGATGGTACCGAGTAGAGGAATAATCACTCTGTGTCTGACCCCGGGAATGTTTGATGGGACAGTGTAGAGGAATAATCACTCTGTGTCTGACCCCCGTAGTGCTTGATGGTACCGTGTAGAGGATTAATCACTCTGTGTCTGACCCCGGGAGTGTTTGATGGTACCGTTAAGAGGAATAATCACTCTGTGTCTGACCCCGGGAATGTTAGATGGGACATTGTAGAGGAATAATCACTCTGTGTCAGACCCCCGTATTGCTTGATGGTACCGTGTAGAGGATTAATCACTCTGTCTCTGACCCCGGGAAGTTTTGCTGAGACAGTGTGTAGGAATAATCACTCTGGGACTGACCCCTGGAGTGTTTGAATGGAGCGTGCAGAGGAATAATCACTCTGTGTCTGACTCCGGGAGTGTGTGATGAGACGGTGTGGACGGAGATTCACTCTGTGTCTGACCGGGGGAGTGTTTGATGGTACCGTGTAGAGGAATAATCACTCTGTGCCTGACCCCGGGAGTGTTTGATGGTACCGTGTAGAGGAATAATCACTCTGTGTCTGACCCCCGTAGTGCTTGATGGCACCGTGTAGAGGATTACTCACTCTGTGTCTGACCCCAGGAGTGTTTGATGGTATCGTGTAGAGGAATAATCACTCTGTGTCTGACCCCGGGAGTTTTTGATGGGACAGTGTGGAGGAATAATCACCTTGTGCCAGACCCCGGGAGTGTTTGATGGTACCGTGTAGAGGAATAATCACTCTGTGTCTGACCCCGGGAATGTTTGATGGGACAGTGTAGAGGAATAATCACTCTGTGTCTGACCCCCGTAGTGCTTGATGGTACCGTGTAGAGGATTAATCACTCTGTGTCTGACCCCGGGAGTGTTTGATGGGACCGTGTAGCGGAATAATCACTCTGTGTCTGACTCCGGGAGTCTTTGATGGGACCGTGTAGAGGAATAATCACTCTGTGTCTGACCACGGGAGTGTGTGATGGTACCGTGTAGAGGAATAATCACTCTGTGTCTGACCCCGGGAGTGTTTGTTGGTACCGTGTAGAGGAATAATCACTCTGTTTCTGACCCCGGGAGTGTTTGATGGGACCGTGTAGCGGAATAATCACTCTGTGTCTGACCCCGGGTGTGTTTGATGGGACCGTGAAGAGGAATAATCACTTTGTGTCTGACCCCGGGAGTGTGTGATGGGACGGCGTGGTGGAAGATTCACTCTGTGTCTGAACCCTGGAGTGTTCGATGGGACCGTGTAGAGGAATAATCACACTGTGTCAGACCACGTGAGTGTGTGATGGGACGGTGTGGAGGGAGTTTCACTCTGTGTCTGACGCCGGGAGTGCTTGATGGTACCGTGTAGAGGAATAATCACTCTGTGTCTGACCCCCGGGAGTGTTTGTTGGGACGTGTGGAGGAATAATCACACTGTGTCGGACCCCCGGGAGTGTTGAATGGGACCGTATAGAAGAACAATCACTGTGTGTCTGACCCCGCGAAGTTTCGATGAGACAGTGTATAGGAATAATCACTCTGGGACTGACCCCTGGAGTGGTTGATTGGACCGTGCAGAGGAATAATCACTCTGTGTCTGACTTCGGGAGTGTGTGATGAGACGGTGTGGACGGAGATTCACTCTGTGTCTGACCCCGGGTGTGTTTGATGGGACCGTGAAGAGAAATAATCACTCTGTGTATGACCCCCGTAGTGCTTGATGGTACCGTGTAGTGGATTAATCACTCTGTGTCTGACCACGGGAGTGTTTGATGGGACCGTGTAGAGGAATAATCACTCTGTGTCTGATCCCGGGAGTGTTTGATGGGACCGTGTAGAGGAATAATCACTCTGTGTCTGACCCCGGGAGTGTTTGATGGGACCGTGAAGAGGAGTAATCACTTTGTGTCTGACCCCGGGAGTGTGTGATTGGACGGCGTTGAGGGAGATTCACTCTGTGTCTGACCCCGGGAGTATTTGATGGGACCGTGTAGAGGAATAATCACTCTGTGACTGACCCCGGGAGCGTGTGATGGGACGGTGTTGAGGGAGATTCACTCTGTTTCTGATCCCGGGAGTGTTTGATGGGACCGTGTAGCGGAATAATCACTCTGTGTCTGACCCCGGGTGTGTCTGATGGGACCGTGTAGAGGAATAATCACTCTGTGCCTGACCCCGGGAGTGTTTGATGGGACCGTGTAGAGGAACAATCACTCTTTGTCTAACCTCGGGAGTGTTTGATGGTACCGTGTAGAGGAATAATCACTCTGTGTCTGACCCCTGGAATGTTTGATGGGTCAGTGTAGAGGAATAATCACTCTGTGTCTGACCCCCGTAGTGCTTGATGGTACCGTGTAGAGGAATAATCACTCTGTGTCTGACCCCGGGAGTGTTTGATGGGACCGTGTATAGGAATAATCACTTTGTGTCTGAACTCCGGGAGTGTTTGATGGGACCGTGTAGAGGAATAATCACTCTGTGTCTGATCCCGGGAGTGTTTGATGTGACCGTGCAGAGGAATAATCACTCTGTGTCTGACCCCGGGTGTGTTTGATGGGACCGTGAAGTGGAATAATCACTTTGTGTCTGACCCCGGGAGTGTGTGATGGGACGGAGTGGACGGAGATTCACTCTGTGTCTGACCCCGGGATTGTTCGATGGGACCGTGTAGAGGAATAATCACTCTGTGTATGACCCCGGCAAGGTTTGATGGGACAGTGTTTAGGAATAATCCCTCTGTGTCTGACCCCGGGAGCGTGTGACGGGACGGTGTTGAGGGAGATTCACTCTGTGTCTGACACCGGGAGTATTTGATGGGACCGTGTAGAGGAATAGTCACACTGTGTCTAACTCAGGAGTGTGTGATGGGACGGTGTGGTGTGAGATTCACTCTGTGTCTGTCCCCGGGAGTGTTTGATGGTACCGTGTAGAGGAATAATCACTCTGTTTCTGAACCCCGGGAGTGTTTGATGGGACCGTGTAGCGGAATAATCACTCTGTGTCTGACTCCGGGAGTGTTTGATGGGACCGTGTAGAGGAATAATCACTCTGTGTCTGACCACGGGAGTGTGTGATGGTACCGTGAAGAGGAATAATCACTCTGTGTCTGACCCCGGGAGTGTTTGTTGGTACCGTGTAGAGGAATAATCACTCTGTTTCTGACCCCGGGAGTGTTTGATGGGACCGTGTAGAGGAATAATCACTCTGTGTCTGACCCCCGGGAGTGCTTGATCGGACCGTGTAGAGGAATAATCACTCTGTGTCTGATCCCGGGAGAGTTTGATGGGACCGTGTAGCGGAATAATCACTCTGTGTCTGACCCCGGGTGTGTTTGATGGGACCGTGAAGAGGAATAATCACTTTGTGTCTGACCCCGGGAGTGTGTGATGCGACGGCGTGGAGGAAGATTCACTCTGTGTCTGAACCCTGGAGTGTTCGATGGGACCGTGTAGAGGAATAATCACACTGTGTCAGACCACGGGAGTGTGTGATGGGACGGTGTGGAGGGAGATTCACTCTGTGTCTGACGCCGGGAGTGCTTGATGGTACCGTGTAGAGGAATAATCACTCTGTGTCTGACCCCCGGGAGTGTTTGTTGGGACGTGTGGAGGAATAATCACACTGTGTCGGACCCCCGGGAGTGTTGAATGGGACCGTGTAGATGAACAATCACTGTGTGTCTGACCCCGGGAAGTTTCGATGAGACAGTGTATAGGAATAATCACTCTGGGACTGACCCCTGGAGTGGTTGATTGGACCGTGCAGAGGAATAATCACTCTGTGTCTGACCCCCGTAGTGCTTGATGGTACCGTGTAGAGGATTAATCACTCTGTGTCTGACCCCGGGTGTGTTTGATGGGAACGTGAAGAGAAATAATCACTCTGTGTCTGACCCCCGTAGTGCTTGTTGGTACCGTGTAGAGGATTAATCACTCTGTGTCTGACCCCGGGAGTGTTTGATGGTACCGTGTAGAGGAATAATCTCTCTGTGTCTGACCCCGGGTGTGTTCGATGGGACCGTGTAGAGGAATAATCACTTTGTCTCTGAACCCCGGGAGTGTTTGATGGGACCGTGTAGAGGAATAATCACTCTGTGTCTGATCCCGGGAGTGTTTGATGGGACCGTGTAGAGGAATAATCACTCTGTGTCTGACCCCGGGAGTGTTTGATGGGACCGTGAAGAAGAGTAATCACTTTGTGTCTGACCCCGGGAGTGTGTGATTGGACGGCGTTGAGGGAGATTCACTCTGTGTCTGACCCCGGGAGTATTTGATGGGACCGTGTAGAGGAATAATCACTCTGTGACTGACCCCGGGAGCGTGTGATGGGACGGTGTTGAGGGAGATTCACTCTGTTTCTGATCCCGGGAGTGTTTGATGGGACCGTGTAGCGGAATAATCACTCTGTGTCTGACCCCGGGTGTGTCTGATGGGACCGTGTAGAGGAATAATCACTCTGTGCCTGACCCCGGGAGTGTTTGATGGGACCGTGTAGAGGAACAATCACTCTTTGTCTAACCTCGGGAGTGTTTGATGGTACCGTGTAGAGGAATAATCACTCTGTGTCTGACCCCTGGAATGTTTGATGGGTCAGTGTAGAGGAATAATCACTCTGTGTCTGACCCCCGTAGTGCTTGATGGTACCGTGTAGAGGAATAATCACTCTGTGTCTGACCCCGGGAGTGTTTGATGGGACCGTGTAGAGGAATAATCACTTTGTGTCTGAACTCCGGGAGTGTTTGATGGGACCGTGTAGAGGAATAATCACTCTTTGTCTAACCTCGGGAGTGTTTGATGGTACCGTGTAGAGGAATAATCACTCTGTGTCTGACCCCTGGAATGTTTGATGGGTCAGTGTAGAGGAATAATCACTCTGTGTCTGACCCCCGTAGTGCTTGATGGTACCGTGTAGAGGATTAATCACTCTGTGTCTGACCCCGGGTGTGTTTGATGGGAACGTGAAGAGAAATAATCACTCTGTGTCTGACCCCCGTAGTGCTTGTTGGTACCGTGTAGAGGATTAATCACTCTGTGTCTGACCCCGGGTGTGTTTGATGGGAACGTGAAGAGGAATAATCTCTCTGTGTCTGACCCCGGGTGTGTTCGATGGGACCGTGTAGAGGAATAATCACTTTGTCTCTGAACCCCGGGAGTGTTTGATGGGACCGTGTAGAGGAATAATCACTCTGTGTCTGATCCCGGGAGTGTTTGATGGGACCGTGTAGAGGAATAATCACTCTGTGTCTGACCCCGGGAGTGTTTGATGGGACCGTGAAGAAGAGTAATCACTTTGTGTCTGACCCCGGGAGTGTGTGATTGGACGGCGTTGAGGGAGATTCACTCTGTGTCTGACCCCGGGAGTATTTGATGGGACCGTGTAGAGGAATAATCACTCTGTGACTGACCCCGGGAGCGTGTGATGGGACGGTGTTGAGGGAGATTCACTCTGTTTCTGATCCCGGGAGTGTTTGATGGGACCGTGTAGCGGAATAATCACTCTGTGTCTGACCCCGGGTGTGTCTGATGGGACCGTGTAGAGGAATAATCACTCTGTGCCTGACCCCGGGAGTGTTTGATGGGACCGTGTAGAGGAACAATCACTCTTTGTCTAACCTCGGGAGTGTTTGATGGTACCGTGTAGAGGAATAATCACTCTGTGTCTGACCCCTGGAATGTTTGATGGGTCAGTGTAGAGGAATAATCACTCTGTGTCTGACCCCCGTAGTGCTTGATGGTACCGTGTAGAGGAATAATCACTCTGTGTCTGACCCCGGGAGTGTTTGATGGGACCGTGTAGAGGAATAATCACTTTGTGTCTGAACTCCGGGAGTGTTTGATGGGACCGTGTAGAGGAATAATCACTCTTTGTCTAACCTCGGGAGTGTTTGATGGTACCGTGTAGAGGAATAATCACTCTGTGTCTGACCCCTGGAATGTTTGATGGGTCAGTGTAGAGGAATAATCACTCTGTGTCTGACCCCCGTAGTGCTTGATGGTACCGTGTAGAGGATTAATCACTCTGTGTCTGACCCCGGGTGTGTTTGATCGGAACGTGAAGAGAAATAATCACTCTGTGTCTGACCCCCGTAGTGCTTGTTGGTACCGTGTAGAGGATTAATCACTCTGTGTCTGACCCCGGGAGTGTTTGATGGTACCGTGTAGAGGAATAATCTCTCTGTGTCTGACCCCGGGTGTGTTCGATGGGACCGTGTAGAGGAATAATCACTTTGTCTCTGAACCCCGGGAGTGTTTGATGGGACCGTGTAGAGGAATAATCACTCTGTGTCTGATCCCGGGAGTGTTTGATGGGACCGTGTAGAGGAATAATCACTCTGTGTCTGACCCCGGGAGTGTTTGATGGGACCGTGAAGAAGAGTAATCACTTTGTGTCTGACCCCGGGAGTGTGTGATTGGACGGCGTTGAGGGAGATTCACTCTGTGTCTGACCCCGGGAGTATTTGATGGGACCGTGTAGAGGAATAATCACTCTGTGACTGACCCCGGGAGCGTGTGATGGGACGGTGTTGAGGGAGATTCACTCTGTTTCTGATCCCGGGAGTGTTTGATGGGACCGTGTAGCGGAATAATCACTCTGTGTCTGACCCCGGGTGTGTCTGATGGGACCGTGTAGAGGAATAATCACTCTGTGCCTGTCCCCGGGAGTGTTTGATGGGACCGTGTAGAGGAACAATCACTCTTTGTCTAACCTCGGGAGTGTTTGATGGTACCGTGTAGAGGAATAATCACTCTGTGTCTGACCCCTGGAATGTTTGATGGGTCAGTGTAGAGGAATAATCACTCTGTGTCTGACCCCGGGAGTGTTTGATGGGACCGTGTAGAGGAATAATCACTCTGTGTCTGACCCCGGGAGTGTTTGATGGGACCGTGTAGAGGAATAATCACTTTGTGTCTGAACTCCGGGAGTGTTTGATGGGACCGTGTAGAGGAATAATCACTCTGTGTCTGACCCCGGGAGTGTGTGATGGGACGGAGTGGAGGGAGATTCACTCTGTGTCTGACCCCGGGAGTGTTCGATGGGACCGTGTAGAGGAATAATCACTCTGTGTCTGACCCCGGGAGCCTGTGACGGGACGGTGTTGAGGGAGATTCACTCTGTGTCTGACCCCGGGAGTGTGTGATGGGCGGTGTAGAGGAATAATCACTCTGTGTCTGAACCCGTGAGCGTGTGACGGGACGGTGTTGAGGGAGATTCACACTGTGTCTGACCCCGGGTGTGTGTGATGGGCGGTGTAGAGGAATAATCACTCTGTGTCTGACACCGGGAGTGTGTGATGGGCGGTGTAGTGGAACAATCACTCTGTGTCTGGCCCCTGGAGTGTGTGATGGGACGGTGTTGAGGGAGATTCACTCTGTGTCTGACCCCGGGAGCGTGTGATGGGACCGTGTGGTGGGAGTTTCACTCTGTGTCTGACCCCGGGCGTGTGTGATGGGACCGTGTAGAGGAATAATTACTCTGTGTCTAACTCGGGAGTGAGTGATGGGACGGTGTGGTGTGAGATTCACTCTGTGTCTGTCTCCGGGAGTGTTTGATGGTACCGTGTAGAGGAATAATCACTCTGTGTCTGACCCCCGGGAGTGTTTGATGGGACCGTGGAGCGGAATAATCACTCTGTGTCTGACTCCGGGAGTGTTTGATGGGACCGTGTAGAGGAATAATCAGTCTGTGTCTGACCCCGGGAGTGTTTGATGGGACAGAGTAGAGGAATAATCACTCTGTGTCTGACCCCCGAAGTGTTTGATGGTACCGTGTAGAGGAATAATCACTCTGTGTCTGACCCCGGGGGTGTTTGTTGGTACCGTGTAGAGGAATAATCACTCTGTGTCTGACCCCGGGAGTGTTTGATGGGACCGTGTAGAGGAATAATCACTCTGTGTCTGACCCCGGGGGTGTTTGTTGGTACCGTGTAGAGGAATAATCACTCTGTGTCTGACCCCGGGAGTGTTTGATGGGACCGTGTAGAGGAATAATCACTCTGTGTCTGACCCCCGGGAGTGCTTGATGGGACCGTGTAGAGGAATAATCACTCTGTGTCTGATCCCGGGAGTGTTTGATGGGACCGTGTAGCGGAATAATCACTCTGTGTCTGACCCCGGGTGTGTTTGATGGGACCGTGAAGAGGAATAATCACTTTGTGTCTGACCCCGGCAGTGTGTGATGGGACGGCGTGGAGGAAGATTCACTCTGTGTCTGACGCAGGGAGTGCTTGATGGTACCGTGCAGAGGAATAATCACTCTGTGTCTGACCGAACGGGAGTGTTTGTTGGGACCGTGTGGAGGAATAATCACACTGTGTCTGGACCGGGAAGGTTTGATGGGACAGTGTTTAGGAATAATCACTCTGGGACTGACCCCTGGAGTGGTTGATTGGACCGTGCAGAGGAATAATCACTCTGTGTCTGACTTCGGGAGTGTGTGATGAGAAGGTGTGGACGGAGATTCACTCTGTGTCTGACCGCGGGAGTGTTTGATGGTACCGTGTAGAGGAATAATCATTCTGTGCCTGACCCCGGGAGTGTTTGATGGTACCGAGTAGAGGAATAATCACTCTGTGTCTGACCCCGGGAATGTTTGATGGGACAGTGTAGAGGAATAATCACTCTGTGTCTGACCCCCGTAGTGCTTGATGGTACCGTGTAGAGGATTAATCACTCTGTGTCTGACCCCGGGAGTGTTTGATGGTACCGTTAAGAGGAATAATCACTCTGTGTCTGACCCCGGGAATGTTAGATGGGACATTGTAGAGGAATAATCACTCTGTGTCAGACCCCCGTATTGCTTGATGGTACCGTGTAGAGGATTAATCACTCTGTCTCTGACCCCGGGAAGTTTTGCTGAGACAGTGTGTAGGAATAATCACTCTGGGACTGACCCCTGGAGTGTTTGAATGGAGCGTGCAGAGGGATAATCACTCTGTGTCTGACTCCGGGAGTGTGTGATGAGACGGTGTGGACGGAGATTCACTCTGTGTCTGACCGGGGGAGTGTTTGATGGTACCGTGTAGAGGAATAATCACTCTGTGCCTGACCCCGGGAGTGTTTGATGGTACCGTGTAGAGGAATAATCACTCTGTGTCTGACCCCCGTAGTGCTTGATGGCACCGTGTAGAGGATTACTCACTCTGTGTCTGACCCCAGGAGTGTTTGATGGTACCGTGTAGAGGAATAATCACTCTGTGTCTGACCCCGGGAGTTTTTGATGGGACAGTGTGGAGGAATAATCACCTTGTGCCAGACCCCGGGAGTGTTTGATGGTACCGTGTAGAGGAATAATCACTCTGTGTCTGACCCCGGGAATGTTTGATGGGACAGTGTAGAGGAATAATCACTCTGTGTCTGACCCCCGTAGTGCTTGATGGTACCGTGTAGAGGATTAATCACTCTGTGTCTGACCCCGGGAATGTTTGATGGGACCGTGTAGAGGAATAATCACTCTGTGTCTGAACCCCGGGAGTGTTTGATGGGACCGTGTAGAGGAATAATCACTCTGTGTCTGATCCCGGGAGTGTTTGATGGGTCCGTGTAGAGGAATAACCACTCTGTGTCTGACCTCGGGTGTGTTTGATGGGACCGTGAAGAGGAATAATCACTTTGTGTCTGACCCCGGGAGTGTGTGATGGGACGGAGTGGAGGGAGATTCACTCTGTGTCTGACCCCGGGAGTGTTCGATGGGACCGTGTAGAGGAATAATCACTCTGTGTCTGGACCGGGAGTGTTTGATGGGACCGTGTAGCGGAATAATCACTCTGTGTCTGACCCCGGGTGTGTCTGATGGGACCGTGTAGAGGAATAATCACTCTGTGCCTGTCCCCGGGAGTGTTTGATGGGACCGTGTAGAGGAACAATCACTCTTTGTCTAACCTCGGGAGTGTTTGATGGTACCGTGTAGAGGAATAATCACTCTGTGTCTGACCCCTGGAATGTTTGATGGGTCAGTGTAGAGGAATAATCACTCTGTGTCTGACCCCCGTAGTGCTTGATGGTACCGTGTAGAGGAATAATCACTCTGTGTCTGACCCCGGGAGTGTTTGATGGGACCGTGTAGAGGAATAATCACTTTGTGTCTGAACTCCGGGAGTGTTTGATGGGACCGTGTAGAGGAATAATCACTCTGTGTCTGACCCCGGGAGTGTGTGATGGGACGGAGTGGAGGGAGATTCACTCTGTGTCTGACCCCGGGAGTGTTCGATGGGACCGTGTAGAGGAATAATCACTCTGTGTCTGACCCCGGGAGCCTGTGACGGGACGGTGTTGAGGGAGATTCACTCTGTGTCTGACCCCGGGAGTGTGTGATGGGCGGTGTAGAGGAATAATCACTCTGTGTCTGAACCCGTGAGCGTGTGACGGGACGGTGTTGAGGGAGATTCACACTGTGTCTGACCCCGGGTGTGTGTGATGGGCGGTGTAGAGGAATAATCACTCTGTGTCTGACACCGGGAGTGTGTGATGGGCGGTGTAGTGGAACAATCACTCTGTGTCTGGCCCCTGGAGTGTGTGATGGGACGGTGTTGAGGGAGATTCACTCTGTGTCTGACCCCGGGAGCGTGTGATGGGACCGTGTGGTGGGAGTTTCACTCTGTGTCTGACCCCGGGCGTGTGTGATGGGACCGTGTAGAGGAATAATTACTCTGTGTCTAACTCGGGAGTGAGTGATGGGACGGTGTGGTGTGAGATTCACTCTGTGTCTGTCTCCGGGAGTGTTTGATGGTACCGTGTAGAGGAATAATCACTCTGTGTCTGACCCCCGGGAGTGTTTGATGGGACCGTGGAGCGGAATAATCACTCTGTGTCTGACTCCGGGAGTGTTTGATGGGACCGTGTAGAGGAATAATCAGTCTGTGTCTGACCCCGGGAGTGTTTGATGGGACAGAGTAGAGGAATAATCACTCTGTGTCTGACCCCCGAAGTGTTTGATGGTACCGTGTAGAGGAATAATCACTCTGTGTCTGACCCCGGGGGTGTTTGTTGGTACCGTGTAGAGGAATAATCACTCTGTGTCTGACCCCGGGAGTGTTTGATGGGACCGTGTAGAGGAATAATCACTCTGTGTCTGACCCCGGGGGTGTTTGTTGGTACCGTGTAGAGGAATAATCACTCTGTGTCTGACCCCGGGAGTGTTTGATGGGACCGTGTAGAGGAATAATCACTCTGTGTCTGACCCCCGGGAGTGCTTGATGGGACCGTGTAGAGGAATAATCACTCTGTGTCTGATCCCGGGAGTGTTTGATGGGACCGTGTAGCGGAATAATCACTCTGTGTCTGACCCCGGGTGTGTTTGATGGGACCGTGAAGAGGAATAATCACTTTGTGTCTGACCCCGGCAGTGTGTGATGGGACGGCGTGGAGGAAGATTCACTCTGTGTCTGACGCAGGGAGTGCTTGATGGTACCGTGCAGAGGAATAATCACTCTGTGTCTGACCGAACGGGAGTGTTTGTTGGGACCGTGTGGAGGAATAATCACACTGTGTCTGGACCGGGAAGGTTTGATGGGACAGTGTTTAGGAATAATCACTCTGGGACTGACCCCTGGAGTGGTTGATTGGACCGTGCAGAGGAATAATCACTCTGTGTCTGACTTCGGGAGTGTGTGATGAGAAGGTGTGGACGGAGATTCACTCTGTGTCTGACCGCGGGAGTGTTTGATGGTACCGTGTAGAGGAATAATCATTCTGTGCCTGACCCCGGGAGTGTTTGATGGTACCGAGTAGAGGAATAATCACTCTGTGTCTGACCCCGGGAATGTTTGATGGGACAGTGTAGAGGAATAATCACTCTGTGTCTGACCCCCGTAGTGCTTGATGGTACCGTGTAGAGGATTAATCACTCTGTGTCTGACCCCGGGAGTGTTTGATGGTACCGTTAAGAGGAATAATCACTCTGTGTCTGACCCCGGGAATGTTAGATGGGACATTGTAGAGGAATAATCACTCTGTGTCAGACCCCCGTATTGCTTGATGGTACCGTGTAGAGGATTAATCACTCTGTCTCTGACCCCGGGAAGTTTTGCTGAGACAGTGTGTAGGAATAATCACTCTGGGACTGACCCCTGGAGTGTTTGAATGGAGCGTGCAGAGGAATAATCACTCTGTGTCTGACTCCGGGAGTGTGTGATGAGACGGTGTGGACGGAGATTCACTCTGTGTCTGACCGGGGGAGTGTTTGATGGTACCGTGTAGAGGAATAATCACTCTGTGCCTGACCCCGGGAGTGTTTGATGGTACCGTGTAGAGGAATAATCACTCTGTGTCTGACCCCCGTAGTGCTTGATGGCACCGTGTAGAGGATTACTCACTCTGTGTCTGACCCCAGGAGTGTTTGATGGTACCGTGTAGAGGAATAATCACTCTGTGTCTGACCCCGGGAGTTTTTGATGGGACAGTGTGGAGGAATAATCACCTTGTGCCAGACCCCGGGAGTGTTTGATGGTACCGTGTAGAGGAATAATCACTCTGTGTCTGACCCCGGGAATGTTTGATGGGACAGTGTAGAGGAATAATCACTCTGTGTCTGACCCCCGTAGTGCTTGATGGTACCGTGTAGAGGATTAATCACTCTGTGTCTGACCCCGGGAATGTTTGATGGGACCGTGTAGAGGAATAATCACTCTGTGTCTGAACCCCGGGAGTGTTTGATGGGACCGTGTAGAGGAATAATCACTCTGTGTCTGATCCCGGGAGTGTTTGATGGGTCCGTGTAGAGGAATAACCACTCTGTGTCTGACCTCGGGTGTGTTTGATGGGACCGTGAATAGGAATAATCACTTTGTGTCTGACCCCGGGAGTGTGTGATGGGACGGAGTGGAGGGAGATTCACTCTGTGTCTGACCCCGGGAGTGTTCGATGGGACCGTGTAGAGGAATAATCACTCTGTGTCTGGACCGGGAAGGTTTGATGGGACAGTGTTTAGGAATAATCACTCTGGGACTGACCCCTTGAGTGTTTGATGGGACAGAGTTTAGGAATAATCACTCTGGGACTGACCCCTGGAGTGTTTGATTGGACGGCGTGAAGGGAGATTCACTCTGTGTCTGACACCGGGAGCTTGTGAAGGGACGGTGTTGAGGGAGATTCACTCTGTGTCTGACCCCCGGGAGTGTTTGATGGGACCGTGTAGCGGAATAATCACTCTGTGTCTGACCCCGGGAGAGTTTGATGGGACCGTGTAGGGGAATAATCACTATGTGTCTGACCCCCCGGAGTGCTTGATGGGACCGTGTAGAGGAATAATCACTCTGCGTCTGATCCCGGGAGTGTTTGATGGGACCGTGTAGCGGAATAATCACTCTGTGTCTGACCCCGGGTGTGTTTGATGGGACCGTGAAGAGGAATAATCACTTTGTGTCTGACCCCGGGAGTGTGTGATTGGACGGCGTGGAGGAAGATTCACTCTGTGACTGACCCCTGGAGTGTTTGATGGTACCGTGTAGAGGAATAATCACTCTGTGTCTGACCCCGGGAGCTTGTGAAGGGACGGTGTTGAGGGAGATTCACTCTGTGTCTGACCCCCGGGAGTGTTTGATGGGACCGTGTAGCGGAATAATCACTCTGTGTCTGACCCCCGTAGTGCTTGATGGCACCGTGTAGAGGATTACTCACTCTGTGTCTGACCCCGGGAGTGTTTGATGGTACCGGGTAGAGGAATAATCACTCTGTGTCTGACCCCGGGAGTTTTTGATGGGACAGTGTGGAGGAATAATCACCTTGTGCCAGACCCCGGGAGTGTTTGATGGTACCGTGTAGAGGAATAATCACTCTGTGTCTGACCCCGGGAATGTTTGAAGGGACAGTGTAGAGGAATAATCACTCTGTGTCTGACCCCCGTAGTGCTTGATGGTACCGTGTAGAGGATTAATCACTCTGTGTCTGACCCCGGGAATGTTTGATGGTACCGTTTAGAGGAATAATCACTCTGTGTCTGACCCCGGCAGTGTTTGATGGGACCGTGTAGAGGAATAATCACTCTGTGTCTGAACCCCGGGAGTGTTTGATGGGACCGTGTAGAGGAATAATCACTCTGTGTCTGATCCCGGGAGTGTTTGATGGGTCCGTGTAGAGGAATAATCACTCTGTGTCTGACCTCGGGTGTGTTTGATGGGACCGTGAAGAGGAATAATCACTTTGTGTCTGACCCCGGGAGTGTGTGATGGGACGGAGTTGAGGGAGATTCACTCTGTGTCTGACCCCGGGAGTGTTCGATGGGACCGTGTAGAGGAATAATCACTCTGTGTCTGGACCGGGAAGGTTTGATGGGACAGTGTTTAGGAATAATCACTCTGGGACTGACCCCTTGAGTGTTTAATGGGACAGAGTTTAGGAATAATCACTCTGGGACTGACCCCTGGAGTGTTTGATTGGACGGCGTGAAGGGAGATTCACTCTGTGTCTGACACCGGGAGCTTGTGACGGGACGGTGTTGAGGGAGATTCACTCTGTGTCTGACCCCCGGGAGTGTTTGATGGGACCGTGTAGCGGAATAATCACTCTGTGTCTGACCCCGGGAGAGTTTGATGGGACCGTGTAGAGGAATAATCACTCTGTGTCTGACCCCCGGGAGTGCTTGATGGGACGTGTAGAGGAATAATCACTCTGTGTCTGATCCCGGGAGTGTTTGATGGGACCGTGTAGCGGAATAATCACTCTGTGTCTGACCCCGGGTGTGTTTGATGGGACCGTGAAGAGGAATAATCACTTTGTGTCTGACCCCGGGAGTGTGTGATGGGACGGCGTGGAGGAAGATTCACTCTGTGACTGACCCCTGGAGTGTTTGATGGTACCGTGTAGAGGAATAATCACTCTGTGTCTGACCCCGGGAGCTTGTGAAGGGACGGTGTTGAGGGAGATTCACTCTGTGTCTGACCCCCGGGAGTGTTTGATGGGACCGTGTAGAGGAATAATCACTCTGTGCCTGACCCCGGGAGTGTTTGATGGTACCGTGTAGAGGAATAATCACTCTGTGTCTGACCCCCGTAGTGCTTGATTGCACCGTGTAGAGGATTACTCACTCTGTGTCTGACCCCGGGAGTGTTTGATGGTACCGGGTAGAGGAATAATCACTCTGTGTCTGACCCCGGGAGTTTTTGATGGGACAGTGTGGAGGAATAATCACCTTGTGCCAGACCCCGGGAGTGTTTGATGGTACCGTGTAGAGGAATAATCACTCTGTGTATGACCCCGGGAATGTTTGAAGGGACAGTGTAGAGGAATAATCACTCTGTGTCTGACCCCCGTAGTGCTTGATGGTACCGTGTAGAGGATTAATCACTCTGTGTCTGACCCCGGGAATGTTTGATGGTACCGTTTAGAGGAATAATCACTCTGTGTCTGACCCCGGCAGTGTTTGATGGGACCGTGTAGAGGAATAATCACTCTGTGTCTGAACCCCGGGAGTGTTTGATGGGACCGTGTAGAGGAATAATCACTCTGTGTCTGATCCCGGGAGTGTTTGATGGGTCCGTGTAGAGGAATAATCACTCTGTGTCTGACCTCGGGTGTGTTTGATGGGACCGTGAAGAGGAATAATCTCTTTGTGTCTGACCCCGGGAGTGTGTGATGGGACGGAGTTGAGGGAGATTCACTCTGTGTCTGACCCCGGGAGTGTTCGATGGGACCGTGTAGAGGAATAATCACTCTGTGTCTGGACCGGGAAGGTTTGATGGGACAGTGTTTAGGAATAATCACTCTGGGACTGACCCCTTGAGTGTTTGATGGGACAGAGTTTAGGAATAATCACTCTGGGACTGACCCCTGGAGTGTTTGATTGGACGGCGTGAAGGGAGATTCACTCTGTGTCTGACCCCTGGGAGTGTTTGATGGGACCGTGAAGAGGAATAATCACTTGTGTCTGACCCCGGGAGTGTGTGATGGGACGGCGTGGAGGAAGATTCACTCTGTGACTGACCCCTGGAGTGTTTGATGGTACCGTGTAGAGGAATAATCACTCTATGTCTGACCCCGGGAGCTTGTGAAGGGACGGTGTTGAGGGAGATTCACTCTGTGTCTGACCCCCGGGAGTGTTTGATGGGACCGTGTAGCGGAATAATCACTCTGTGTCTGACCCCGGGAGTGTTTGATGGGACCGTGTAGAGGAATAATCACTCTGTGTCTGACCCCCGGGAGTGCTTGATGGGACCGTGTAGAGGAATAGTCACTCTGTGTCTGATCCCGGGAGTGTTTGATGGGACCGTGTAGCGGAATAATCACTCTGTGTCTGACCCCGGGTGTGTTTGATGGGACCGTGAAGAGGAATAATCACTTTGTGTCTGACCCCGGGAGTGTGTGATGGGACGGTGTTGAAGGAGATTCACACTGTGTCTGACACCGGGAGTGTATGATGGTACCGTGTAGAGGAATAATCACTCTGTGTCTGACCACGGAAGTGTTTGATGTGACCTTGTAGAAGAATAATGACTCTGTGTCTGACACCGGGAGTGTTTGACGGGACCGTGTAGAGGAATAATCCCTCTGTGTCTGACCCCGGGAGTGTGTGATGGGACGGTGTGGAGGGAGATTCACTCAGTGTCTGACTCCGGGAGTGTGTGATGGGCGTTGTAGAGGAATAATCACTCTGTGTATGACCCCAGGGGTTTGTGACTGGACGGTGTGGAGGGAGATTCACTCTGTGTCTGACCCCGGGAGAGTTTCATGGGACCGTGTAGAGTAATAATCACTCTGTGTTTGACCACGGGAATGTGTGATGCGTTGGTGTAGAGGATTAATCACTCTGTGTCTGACGACCGGAGTGTGTGATGGGACGGTGTGGAGGGAGATTCACTCTCTGTCTGACCCCGGGAGCGTTTGATGGGACCGTGTAGAGGAATAATCACTCTGTGTCTGACCACGGGTGTGTGTGATGGGACGGTGTGGAGGGAGATTCACTCTGTGTCTGACCCCGGGAGAGTGTGATGGGCGGTGTAGAGGAATAATCACTCTGTGGTGACCCCGGGAGTGTTTGATGGGACCCGGCAGAGGAATAATCTCTCTGTGTCTGACCCAGGGAGTGTTTGATGGTACCGTGTAGTTGAATAATCTCTCTGTGTCTGACCCCGGTAGTGTGTGATGGGACGGTGAGGATTGAGATTCACTCTGTGTCTGACTCCGGGAGTGTTTGATGGTACCGTGTAGAGGAATAATCTCTCTGTGTCTGACCCCGGGAGAGTGTGATGGGACGGTGTGGAAGGAGATTCACACTGTGTCTGACACCGGGAGTGTTTGATGGGACCGTGTAGAGGAATAATCACTCTGTGTCTGACCCCGGGAGAGTGTGATGGGACGGTGTGGAAGGAGATTCACACTGTGTCTGACACCGGGAGTGTTTGATGGGACCGTGTAGAAGAATAACCACTCTGTGTCTGATCCCGTGAGTGTTTGATGGGACCTTGTAGTGGAATAATCACTCTGTGTCTTACCCCCGGAGTGTTTGATGGATCCGTGTAGAGGAATAATCACTCTGTGTCTGACCCCCGGGAGCGTTTGATGGGACCGTGTAGAGGAATAATCACTCTGTGTCTGACCCCGGGAGAGTTTGATGGGGCCGTGTAGAGGAATAATCACTATGTGTCTGTCCCCGGGAGTGTTTGATGGGACCGTGTAGAGGAATAATCACTCTGTGTCTGACCTCGGGAGTGTGTGATGGGACGTGTTGAAGGAGATTCACACTGTGTCTGACACCGGGAGTGTATGATGGTACCGTGTAGAGGAATAATCACTCTGTGTCTGACCACGGAAGTGTTTGATGTGACCTTGTAGAAGAATAATGACTCTGTGTCTGACACCGGGAGTGTTTGACGGGACCGTGTAGACGAATAATCTCTCTGTGTCTGACCCCGGGAGTGTTCGTTGGAACCGTGTACAGGAATAATCTCTCTTTGTCTGACCCCGGGATTGTTTGATTGTACCTTGTAGAGGAATAATCTCTCTGTGTCTGTCCCCGGGAGTGTGTGATGTGACGTTGTGGAGGGAGATCCACTCTGTGTCTGAAACCGGGAGTGTGTGATGGGCAGTGTAGAGGAATAATCACTCCGTGTCTGACCCCGGGAATTTGTGACGGGACGGGGTGGACGGAGATTCACTCTGTGTCTGACCCCGGGAGTGTTTGATGGTACCGTGTAGAGGAATAATCACTCTGTGTCTGACCCCGGGAGTGTGTGATGGGACGGTGAGGATTGAGATTCACTCTGTGTCTGACCCCGGAAGAGTTTGATGTGACCGTGTAGAGGAATAATGACTCTGTTTCTGACCCAGGGAGTGTTTGATTGGACCGTGTAGAGGAATAATCTCTCTGTGTCTGACCCAGGGAGTGTTTGATTGTACCGTGTAGAGGAATAAACTCTCTGTGTCTGTCCCCGGGAGTGTGTGATGGGACGGTGAGGATTGAGATTCACTCGGTGTCTGACCCCTGGAGTGTTTGATGGTACCGTGTAGAGGAATAATCTCTCTGTGTCTGACCCCGGGAGAGTGTGATGAGACGGTGTGGAAGGAGATTCACACTGTGTCTGACACCGGGAGTGTTTGATGGGACCGTGTAGAGGAATAATCACTCTGTGTCTGACCCCGGGAGAGTGTGATGGGACGGTGTGGAAGGAGATTCACACTGTGTCTGACACCGGGAGTGTTTGATGGGACCGTGTAGAAGAATAACCACTCTGTGTCTGATCCCGTGAGTGTTTGATGGGACCTTGTAGTGGAATAATCACTCTGTGTCTTACCCCCGGAGTGTTTGATGGATCCGTGTAGAGGAATAATCACTCTGTGTCTGACCCCCGGGAGCGTTTGATGGGACCGTGTAGAGGAATAATCACTCTGTGTCTGACCCCGGGAGAGTTTGATGGGGCCGTGTAGAGGAATAATCACTATGTGTCTGTCCCCGGGAGTGTTTGATGGGACCGTGTAGAGGAATAATCACTCTGTGTCTGACCTCGGGAGTGTGTGATGGGACGTGTTGAAGGAGATTCACACTGTGTCTGACACCGGGAGTGTATGATGGTACCGTGTAGAGGAATAATCACTCTGTGTCTGACCACGGAAGTGTTTGATGTGACCTTGTAGAAGAATAATGACTCTGTGTCTGACACCGGGAGTGTTTGACGGGACCGTGTAGACGAATAATCTCTCTGTGTCTGACCCCGGGAGTGTTCGTTGGAACCGTGTACAGGAATAATCTCTCTTTGTCTGACCCCGGGATTGTTTGATTGTACCTTGTAGAGGAATAATCTCTCTGTGTCTGTCCCCGGGAGTGTGTGATGTGACGTTGTGGAGGGAGATCCACTCTGTGTCTGAAACCGGGAGTGTGTGATGGGCAGTGTAGAGGAATAATCACTCCGTGTCTGACCCCGGGAATTTGTGACGGGACGGGGTGGACGGAGATTCACTCTGTGTCTGACCCCGGGAGTGTTTGATGGTACCGTGTAGAGGAATAATCACTCTGTGTCTGACCCCGGGAGTGTGTGATGGGACGGTGAGGATTGAGATTCACTCTGTGTCTGACCCCGGAAGAGTTTGATGTGACCGTGTAGAGGAATAATGACTCTGTTTCTGACCCAGGGAGTGTTTGATTGGACCGTGTAGAGGAATAATCTCTCTGTGTCTGACCCAGGGAGTGTTTGATTGTACCGTGTAGAGGAATAAACTCTCTGTGTCTGTCCCCGGGAGTGTGTGATGGGACGGTGAGGATTGAGATTCACTCGGTGTCTGACCCCTGGAGTGTTTGATGGTACCGTGTAGAGGAATAATCTCTCTGTGTCTGACCCCGGGAGAGTGTGATGAGACGGTGTGGAAGGAGATTCACACTGTGTCTGACACCGGGAGTGTTTGACGGGACCGTGTAGAGGGATAATCACTCTGTGTCTGACCCCGGGAGAGTGTGATGGGACGGTGTGGAAGGAGATTCACACTGTGTCTGACACCGGGAGTGTTTGATTGGACCGTGTAGAGGAATAATCACTCTGTGTCTGACACCGGGAGTGTGTGATGGTACCGTGTTGAGGAATAATCACTCTGTGTCTGACCCGGAAGAGTTTGATGTGAATGTGTAGAGGAATAATGACTCTGTTTCTGACCCCGGGAGTGTTTGATTGGACCGCGTAGAGGGATGATCTCTCTGTGTCTGACCCAGGGAGCGTTTGATGGGAACGTCTAGAGGAATATTCACTCTGTGTCTGACCACGGGAGTGTTTGATGGGACCGTGTAGAGGAATAATCACTCTGTGTCTGACCCCGGGAGTGTGTGATGGGACGGTGTTGTAGGAGATTCACACCGTGTCTGACACCGGGAGTGTTTGATGGGACCGTGTAGAGGAATAATCACTCTGTGTCTGACACAGGGAGTGTGTGATGGTACCGTGTAGAGGAATAATCACTCTGTGTCTGACCCCGGGAGAGTTTGATGGTACCGTGTAGAGGAATAATCTCTCTGTGTCTGACCCCGGGTGTGTGTGATGTGACGTTGTGGAGGGAGATCCACTCTGTGTCTGAAACCGGGAGTGTGTGATGGGCAGTGTAGAGGAATAATCACTCCGTGTCTGACCCCGGGAATTTGTGACGGGACGAGCTGGACGGAGATTCACTCTGTGTCTGACCCCCAGAGTGTTTGATGGGACCGTGTAGAGGAATAATCACTCTGTGTCTGACCCCGGGAGTGTGTGATGGGACGGTGTGGAGGGAGATTCACTCTGTGTCTGAAACCGGGAGTGTGTGATGGGCAGTGTAGAGGAATAATCACTCCGTGTTTGACCCCGGGAATTTGTGACGGGACGGTGTGGACGGAGATTCACGCTGTTTCTGACTCCGGCAGTGTTTGATGCGACCGTGTTGAGGAATCATCCCTCTTTGTATGAGCCAGGGAGTGTGTGATGGGACCGTGTGGAGGGAGATTCACTCTGTGTCTGACCCCGGGAGTGTGTGATGGGACCGTGTAGAGGAATAATCACTCTGTGTCTGACTTCGGGAGTGTGTGATGAGACGGTGTGGACGAAGATTCACTCTGTGTCTGACCGGGGGAGTGTTTGATGGTACCGTGTAGAGGAATAATCACTCTGTGCCTGACCCCGGGAGTGTTTGATGGTACCGTGTAGAGGAATAATCACTCTGTGTCTGACCCCCGTAGTGCTTGATGGCACCGTGTAGAGGATTAATCACTCTGTGTCTGACTTCGGGAGTGTGTGATGAGACGGTGTGGACGGAGAATCACTCTGTGTCTGACCCCGGGAGTTTTTGATTGTACCGTGTAGAGGAATAATCACCTTGTGCCAGACCCCGGGAGTGTTTGATGGTACCGTGTAGAGGAATAATCACTCTGTGTCTGACCCCGGGAATGTTTGAAGGGACAGTGTAGAGGAATAATCACTCTGTGTCTGTCCACCGTAGTGCTTGATGGTACCGTGTAGAGGATTAATCACTCTGTGTCTGACCCCGAGAATGTTTGATGGTACCGTTTAGAGGAATAATCACTCTGTGTCTGACCCCGGCAGTGTTTGATGGGACCGTGTAGAGGAATAATCACTCTATGTCTGAACCCCGGGAGTGTTTGATGGGACCGTGTAGAGGAATAATCACTCTGTGTCTGATCCCGGGAGTGTTTGATGGGTCCGTGTAGAGGAATAATCACTCTGTGTCTGACCTCGGGTCTGTTTGATGGGACCGTGAAGAGGAATAATCACTTTGTGTCTGACCCCGGGTGTGTGTGATGGGACGGAGTGGAGGGAGATTCACTCTGTGTCTGACCCCGGGAGTGTTCGATGGGACCGTGTAGAGGAATAATCACTCTGTGTCTGGACCGGGAAGGTTTGATGGGACAGTGTTTAGGATTAATCACTCTGGGACTGACCCCTTGAGTGTTTGATGGGACAGAGTTTAGGAATAATCACTCTGGGACTGACCCCTGGAGTGTTTGATTGGACGGCGTGAAGGGAGATTCACTCTGTGTCTGACACCGGGAGCATGTGAAGGGACGGAGTTGAGGGAGATTCACTCTGTGTCTGACCCCCGGGAGTGTTTGATGGGACCGTGTAGCGGAATAATCACTCTGTGTCTGACCCCGGGAGTGTTTGATGGGACCGTGTAGAGGAATAATCACTCTGTGTCTGACCCCCGGGAGTGCTTGATGGGACCGTGTAGAGGAATAATCACTCTGTGTCTGATCCCGGGAGTGTGTGATGGGACGGCGTGGAGGATGATTCACTCTGTGACTGACCCCTGGAGTGTTTGATGGTACCGTGTAGAGGAATAATCACTCTGTGTCTGACCCCGGGAGCTTGTGAAGGGACGGTGTTGAGGGAGATTCACTCTGTGTCTGACCCCCGGGAGTGTTTGATGGGACCGTGTAGCGGAATAATCACTCTGTGTCTGACCCCGGGAGTGTTTGATGGGACCGTGTAGAGGAATAATCACTCTGTGTCTGACCCCCGGGAGTGCTTGATGGGACCGTGTAGAGGAATAGTCACTCTGTGTCTGATCCCGGGAGTGTTTGATGGGACCGTGTAGCGGAATAATCACTCTGTGTCTGACCCCGGGTGTGTTTGATGGGACCGTGAAGAAGACTAATCACTTTGTGTCTGACCCCGGGAGTGTGTGATGGGACGGTGTTGAAGGAGATTCACACTGTGTCTGACACCGGGAGTGTATGATGGTACCGTGTAGAGGAATAATCACTCTGTGTCTGACCACGGAAGTGTTTGATGTGACCTTGTAGAAGAATAATGACTCTGTGTCTGACACCGGGAGTGTTTGACGGGACCGTGTAGAGGAATAATCACTCTGTGTCTGACCCCGGGAGTGTGTGATGGGACGGTGTTGAGGAATCATCCCTCTTTGTATGACCCAGGGAGTGTGTGATGGGACCGTGTGGAGGGAGATTCACTTTGTGTCTGACCCCTGGAGTGTGTGATGGGCGTTGTAGAGGAATAATCACTCTGTGTATGACCCCAGGGGTTTGTGACTGGACGGTGTGGAGGGAGATTCACTCTGTGTCTGACCCCGGGAGTGTTTCATGGGACCGTGTAGAGTAATAATCACTCTGTGTTTGACCACGGGAATGTGTGATGCGTTGGTGTAGAGGATTAATCACTCTGTGTCTGACGACCGGAGTGTGTGATGGGACGGTGTGGAGGGAGATTCACTCTCTGTCTGACCCCGGGAACATTTGATGGGACCGTGTAGAGGAATAATCACTCTGTGTCTGACCACGGGTGTGTGGGATGGGACGGCGTGGAGGATGATTCACTCTGTGACTGACCCCTGGAGTGTTTGATGGTACCGTGTAGAGGAATAATCACTCTGTGTCTGACCCCGGGAGCTTGTGAAGGGACGGTGTTGAGGGAGATTCACTCTGTGTCTGACCCCCGGGAGTGTTTGATGGGACCGTGTAGCGGAATAATCACTCTGTGTCTGACCCCGGGAGTGTTTGATGGGACCGTGTAGAGGAATAATCACTCTGTGTCTGACCCCCGGGAGTGCTTGATGGGACCGTGTAGAGGAATAGTCACTCTGTGTCTGATCCCGGGAGTGTTTGATGGGACCGTGTAGCGGAATAATCACTCTGTGTCTGACCCCGGGTGTGTTTGATGGGACCGTGAAGAAGACTAATCACTTTGTGTCTGACCCCGGGAGTGTGTGAAGGGACGGAGTTGAGGGAGATTCACTCTGTGTCTGACCCCCGGGAGTGTTTGATGGGACCGTGTAGCGGAATAATCACTCTGTGTCTGACCCCGGGAGTGTTTGATGGGACCGTGTAGAGGAATAATCACTCTGTGTCTGACCCCCGGGAGTGCTTGATGGGACCGTGTAGAGGAATAATCACTCTGTGTCTGATCCCGGGAGTGTGTGATGGGACGGCGTGGAGGATGATTCACTCTGTGACTGACCCCTGGAGTGTTTGATGGTACCGTGTAGAGGAATAATCACTCTGTGTCTGACCCCGGGAGCTTGTGAAGGGACGGTGTTGAGGGAGATTCACTCTGTGTCTGACCCCCGGGAGTGTTTGATGGGACCGTGTAGCGGAATAATCACTCTGTGTCTGACCCCGGGAGTGTTTGATGGGACCGTGTAGAGGAATAATCACTCTGTGTCTGACCCCCGGGAGTGCTTGATGGGACCGTGTAGAGGAATAGTCACTCTGTGTCTGATCCCGGGAGTGTTTGATGGGACCGTGTAGCGGAATAATCACTCTGTGTCTGACCCCGGGTGTGTTTGATGGGACCGTGAAGAAGACTGATCACTTTGTGTCTGACCCCGGGAGTGTGTGATGGGACGGTGTTGAAGGAGATTCACACTGTGTCTGACACCGGGAGTGTATGATGGTACCGTGTAGAGGAATAATCACTCTGTGTCTGACCACGGAAGTGTTTGATGTGACCTTGTAGAAGAATAATGACTCTGTGTCTGACACCGGGAGTGTTTGACGGGACCGTGTAGAGGAATAATCACTCTGTGTCTGACCCCGGGAGTGTGTGATGGGACGGTGTTGAGGAATCATCCCTCTTTGTATGACCCAGGGAGTGTGTGATGGGACCGTGTGGAGGGAGATTCACTCTGTGTCTGACCCCTGGAGTGTGTGATGGGCGTTGTAGAGGAATAATCACTCTGTGTATGACCCCAGGGGTTTGTGACTGGACGGTGTGGAGGGAGATTCACTCTGTGTCTGACCCCGGGAGTGTTTCATGGGACCGTGTAGAGTAATAATCACTCTGTGTTTGACCACGGGAATGTGTGATGCGTTGGTGTAGAGGATTAATCACTCTGTGTCTGACGACCGGAGTGTGTGATGGGACGGTGTGGAGGGAGATTCACTCTCTGTCTGACCCCGGGAACGTTTGATGGGACCGTGTAGAGGAATAATCACTCTGTGTCTGACCACGGGTGTGTGGGATGGGACGGTGTGGAGGGAGATTCACTCTGTGTCTGACCCCGGGAGAGTGTGATGGGCGGTGTAGAGGAATAATCAGTCTGTGGTGACCCCGGGAGTGTTTGATGGGACCGTGCAGAGGAATAATCTCTCTGTGTCTGACCCAGGGAGTGTTTGATGGTACCGTGTAGAGGAATAATCTCTCTGTGTCTGACCCCGGGAGTGTTTGATGGTACCGTGTAGAGGAATAATCTCTCTGTGTCTGACCCCGGGAGAGTGTGATGGGACGGTGTGGAAGGAGATTCACACTGTGTCTGACACAGGGAGTGTTTGATGGGACCGTGTAGAGGAATAATCACTCTGTGTCTGACCCCGGGTGTGTTTGATGGGACCGTGAAGAGGAATAATCACTTTGTGTCTGACCCCGGGAGTGTGTGATGGGACGGTGTTGAAGGAGATTCACACTGTGTCTGACACCGGGAGTGTATGATGGTACCGTGTAGAGGAATAATCACTCTGTGTCTGACCACGGAAGTGTTTGATGTGACCTTGTAGAAGAATAATGACTCTGTGTCTGACACCGGGAGTGTTTGACGGGACCGTGTAGAGGAATAATCACTCTGTGTCTGACCCAGGGAGTGTGTGATGGGACCGTGTGGAGGGAGATGCACTCTGTGTCTGACCCCGGGAGTGTGTGATGGGCGTTGTAGAGGAATAATCACTCTGTGTATGACCCCAGGGGTTTGTGACTGGACGGTGTGGAGGGAGATTCACTCTGTGTCTGACCCCGGGAGTGTTTCATGGGACCGTGTAGAGTAATAATCACTCTGTGTTTGACCACGGGAATGTGTGATGCGTTGGTGTAGAGGATTAATCACTCTGTGTCTGACGACCGGAGTGTGTGATGGGACGGTGTGGAGGGAGATTCACTCTCTGTCTGACCCCGGGAACGTTTGATGGGACCGTGTAGAGGAATAATCACTCTGTGTCTGACCACGGGTGTGTGTGATGGGACGGTGTGGAGGGAGATTCACTCTGTGTCTGACCCCGGGAGAGTGTGATGGGCGGTGTAGAGGAATAATCAGTCTGTGGTGACCCCGGGAGTGTTTGATGGGACCGTGCAGAGGAATAATCTCTCTGTGTCTGACCCAGGGAGTGTTTGATGGTACCGTGTAGAGGAATAATCTCTCTGTGTCTGACCCCGGGAGTGTTTGATGGTACCGGGTAGAGGAATAATCTCTCTGTGTCTGACCCCGGGAGAGTGTGATGGGACGGTGTGGAAGGAGATTCACACTGTGTCTGACACCGGGAGTGTTTGATGGGACCGTGTAGAGGAATAATCACTCTGTGTCTGACCCCGGGTGTGTTTGATGGGACCGTGAAGAGGAATAAACACTTTGTGTCTGACCCCGGGAGTGTGTGATGGGACGGTGTTGAAGGAGATTCACACTGTGTCTGACACCGGGAGTGTATGATGGTACCGTGTAGAGGAATAATCACTCTGTGTCTGACCACGGAAGTGTTTGATGTGACCTTGTAGAAGAATAATGACTCTGTGTCTGACACCTGGAGTGTTTGACGGGACCGTGTAGAGGAATAATCTCTCTGTGTCTGACCCCGGGAGTGTGTGATGGGACGGTGTGGAGGGAGATTCACTCTGTGTCTGACTCCGGCAGTGTTTGATGCGACCGTGTTGAGGAATCATCCCTCTTTGTATGACCCAGGGAGTGTGTGATGGGACCGTGTGGAGGGAGATGCACTCTGTGTCTGACCCCGGGAGTGTGTGATGGGCGTTGTAGAGGAATAATCACTCTGTGTATGACCCCAGGGGTTTGTGACTGGACGGTGTGGAGGGAGATTCACTCTGTGTCTGACCCCGGGAGTGTTTCATGGGACCGTGTAGAGTAATAATCACTCTGTGTTTGACCACGGGAATGTGTGATGCGTTGGTGTAGAGGATTAATCACTCTGTGTCTGACGACCGGAGTGTGTGATGGGACGGTGTGGAGGGAGATTCACTCTCTGTCTGACCCCGGGAGCGTTTGATGGGACCGTGTAGAGGAATAATCACTCTGTGTCTGACCACGGGTGTGTGTGATGGGACGGTGTGGAGGGAGATTCACTCTGTGTCTGACCCCGGGAGAGTGTGATGGGCGGTGTAGAGGAATAATCACTCTGTGGTGACCCCGGGAGTGTTTGATGGGACCGTGCAGAGGAATAATCTCTCTGTGTCTGACCCAGGGAGTGTTTGATGGTACCGTGTAGTTGAATAATCTCTCTGTGTCTGACCCCGGGAGTGTGTGATGGGACGGTGAGGATTGAGATTCACTCTGTGTCTGACTCCGGGAGTGTTTGATGGTACCGTGTAGAGGAATAATCTCTCTGTGTCTGACCCCGGGAGAGTGTGATGGGACGGTGTGGAAGGAGATTCACACTGTGTCTGACACCGGGAGTGTTTGATGGGACCGTGTAGAGGAATAATTACTCTGTGTCTGACCCCGGGAGAGTGTGATGGGACGGTGTGGAAGGAGATTCACACTGTGCCTGACACCGGGAGTGTTTGATGGGACCGTGTAGAAGAATAACCACTCTGTGTCTGATCCCGTGAGTGTTTGATGGGACCTTGTAGTGGAATAATCACTCTTGTGTCTTACCCCCGGAGTGTTTGATGGATCCGTGTAGAGGAATAATCACTCTGTGTCTGACCCCCGGGAGCGTTTGATGGGACCGTGTAGAGGAATAATCACTCTGTGTCTGACCCCGGGAGAGTTTGATGGGGCCGTGTAGAGGAATAATCACTATGTGTCTGACCCCGGGAGTGTTTGATGGGACCGTGTAGAGGAATAATCACTCTGTGTCTGACCCCGGGAGTGTGTGATGGGACGTGTTGAAGGAGATTCACACTGTGTCTGACACCGGGAGTGTATGATGGTACCGTGTAGAGGAATAATCACTCTGTGTCTGACCACGGAAGTGTTTGATGTGACCTTGTAGAAGAATAATGACTCTGTGTCTGACACCGGGAGTGTTTGACGGGACCGTGTAGAGGAATAATCTCTCTGTGTCTGACCCCGGGAGTGTTCGTTGGTACCGTGTACAGGAATAATCTCTCTTTGTCTGACCCCGGGATTGTTTGATTGTACCTTGTAGAGGAATAATCTCTCTGTGTCTGACCCCGGGAGTGTGTGATGTGACGTTGTGGAGGGAGATCCACTCTGTGTCTGAAACCGGGAGTGTGTGATGGGCAGTGTAGAGGAATAATCACTCCGTGTCTGACCCCGGGAATTTGTGACGGGACGGGGCGGACGGAGATTCACTCTGTGTCTGACCCCGGGAGTGTTTGATGGGACCGTGTAGAGGAATAATCACTCTGTGTCTGACCCCGGGAGTGTGTGATGGGACGGTGTGGAGGGAGATTCACTCTGTGTCTGACCCCCGGGAGTGTTTGATGGGACCGCGAAGAGGAATAATCACTCTGTGTTTGACCACGGGAGTGTGTGATGGGACCGTGTGGAGGGAGATTCACTCTGTGTCTGACCCCGGGAGTGTGTGATGGGCGTTGTAGAGGAATAATCACTCTGTGTATGACCCCAGGGGTTTGTGACTGGACGGTGTGGAGGGTGATTCACTCTGTGTCTGACACCGGGAGTGTTTGATGGGACCGTGTAGAGGAATAATCACTCTGTGTCTGACCCCGGGTGTGTATGATGGGACGGTGTGGATTTAATTTCACTCTGTGTCTGACCCCCGGGAGCGTTTGATGGGACCGTGTAGACGAATAATCACTCTGTGTCTGACCCCGGGAGGGAATGATGGGGCCGTGTAGAGGAATAATCACTCTGTGTCTGACCCCGGGAGTGTGTGATGGTACCGTGTAGAGGAATAATCTCTCTGTGTCTGACCCCGGGAGTGTGTGATGTGACGCTGTGGATTGAGATTCACTCTGTGTCTGACACCGGGAGTGTTTGATGGGACCGTGTTGAGGAATAATCACTCTGTGTCTGACCCCGGGAGTTTGTGATGGGACGGAGTTGAAGGAGATTCACGCTGTGTCTGACACCGGGAGTGTTTGATGGGACCGTGTAGAGGAATAATCACTCTGTGTCTGACCCCGGGAGAGTGTGATGGGACGGTGTGGAAGGAGATTCACACTGTGTCTGACACCGGGAGTGTTTGATGGGACCGGGTTGAGGAATAATCTCTCTGTGTCTGACCCAGGGAGTCTTTGATGGTACCGTGTAGAGGAATAATCTCTCTGTGTCTGACCCCGGGAGTGTGTGATGGGATGGTGAGGATTGAGATTCACTCTGTGTCTGACCCCGGAAGAGTTTGATGTGACCGTGTAGAGGAATAAACTCTCTGTGTCTGTCCCCGGGAGTGTGTGATGGGACGGTGAGGATTGAGATTCACTCTGTGTCTGACCCCTGGAGTGTTTGATGGTACCGTGTAGAGGAATAATCTCTCTGTGTCTGACCCCGGGAGAGTGTGATGAGACGTTGTGGAAGGAGATTCACACTGTGTCTGACACCGGGAGTGTTTGATGGGACCGTGTAGAGGGATAATCACTCTGTGTCTGACCCCGGGAGAGTGTGATGGGACGGTGTGGAAGGAGATTCACACTGTGTCTGACACCGGGAGTGTTTGATTGGACCGTGTAGAGGAATAATCACTCTGTGTCTGACACCGGGAGTGTGTGATGGTACCGTGTTGAGGAATAATCACTCTGTGTCTGACCCGGAAGAGTTTGATGTGAATGTGTAGAGGAATAATGACTCTGTTTCTGACCCCGGGAGTGTTTGATTGGGCCGCGTAGAGGAATGATCTCTCTGTGTCTGACCCAGGGAGCGTTTGATGGGAAGGTCTAGAGGAATATTCACTCTGTGTCTGACCACGGGAGTGTTTGATGGGACCGTGTAGAGGAATAATCACTCTGTGTCTGACCCCGGGAGTGTGTGATGGGACGGTGTTGTAGGAGATTCACACCGTGTCTGACACCGGGAGTGTTTGATGGGACCGTGTAGAGGAATAATCACTCTGTGTCTGACACCGGGAGTGTGTGATGGTACCGTGTAGAGGAATAATCACTCTGTGTCTGACCCCGGGAGAGTTTGATGGTACCGGGTAGAGGAATAATCTCTCTGTGTCTGACCCCGGGTGTGTGTGATGTGACGTTGTGGAGGGAGATCCACTCTGTGTCTGAAACAGGGAGTGTGTGATGGGCAGTGTAGAGGAATAATCACTCCGTGTCTGACCCCGGGAATTTGTGACGGGACGGGATGGACGGAGATTCACTCTGTGTCTGACCCCCAGAGTGTTTGATGGGACCGTGTAGAGGAATAATCACTCTGTGTCTGACCCCGGGAGTGTGTGATGGGACGGTGTGGAGGGAGATTCACTCTGTGTCTGAAACCGGGAGTGTGTGATGGGCAGTGTAGAGGAATAATCACTCCGTGTTTGACCCCGGGAATTTGTGACGGGACGGTGTGGACGGAGATTCACTCTGTGTCTGACTCCGGCAGTGTTTGATGCGACCGTGTTGAGGAATAATCACTCTGTGTCTGACTTCGGGAGTGTGTGATGAGACGGTGTGGACGGAGATTCACTCTGTGTCTGACCGGGGGAGTGTTTGATGGTACCGTGTAGAGGAATAATCACTCTGTGCCTGACCCCGGGAGTGTTTGATGGTACCGTGTAGAGGAATAATCACTCTGTGTCTGACCCCCGTAGTGCTTGATGGCACCGTGTAGAGGATTAATCACTCTGTGTCTGACTTCGGGAGTGTGTGATGAGACGGTGTGGACGGAGAATCACTCTGTGTCTGACCCCGGGAGTGTTTGATGGTACCGTGTAGAGGAATAATCACTCTGTGTCTGACCCCGGGAATGTTTGAAGGGACAGTGTAGAGGAATAATCACTCTGTGTCTGACTACCGTAGTGCTTGATGGTACCGTGTAGAGGATTAATCACTCTGTGTCTGACCCCGGGAATGTTTGATGGTACCGTTTAGAGGAATAATTACTCTGTGTCTGACCCCGGCAGTGCTTGATGGGACCGTGTAGAGGAATAATCACTCTGTGTCTGAACCCCGGGAGTGTTTGATGGGACCGTGTAGAGGAATAATCACTCTGTGTCTGATCCCGGGAGTGTTTGATGGGTCCGTGTAGAGGAATAATCACTCTGTGTCTGATCCCGGGTGTGTTTGATGGGACCGTGTAGAGGAATAATCACTTTGTGTCTTACCCCGGGAGTGTGTGATGGGACGGAGTGGAGGGAGATTCACTCTGTGTCTGACCCCGGGAGTGTTCGATGGGACCGTGTATAGGAATAATCACTCTGTGTCTGGACCGGGAAGGTTTGATGGGACAGTGTTTAGGATTAATCACTCTGGGACTGACCCCTGGAGTGTTTGATTGGACGGCGTGAAGGGAGATTCACTCTGTGTCTGACACCGGGAGCTTGTGAAGGGACGGTGTTGAGGGAGATTCACTCTGTGTCTGACCCCCGGGAGTGTTTGATGGGACGGTGTTGCGGAATAATCACTCTGTGTCTGACCCCGGGAGTGTTTGATGGGACCGTGTAGAGGAATAATCACTCTGTGTCTGACCCCCGGGAGTGCTTGATGGGACCGTGTAGAGGAATAATCACTCTGTGTCTGATCCCGGGAGTGTTTGATGGGACCGTGTAGCGGAATAATCACTCTGTGTCTGACCCCGTGTGTGTTTGATGGGACCGTGAAGAGGAATAATCACTTTGTGTCTGACCCCGGGAGTGTGTGATGGGACGGCGTGGAGGATGATTCACTCTGTGACTGACCCCTGGAGTGTTTGATGGTACCGTGTAGAGGAATAATCACTCTGTGTCTGACCCCGGGAGCTTGTGAAGGGACGGTGTTGAGGGAGATTCACTCTGTGTCTGACCCCCGGGAGTGTTTGATGGGACCGTGTAGCGGAATAATCACTCTGTGTCTGACCCCGGGAGTGTTTGATGGGACCGTGTAGAGGAATAATCACTCTGTGTCTGATCCCGGGAGTGTTTGATGGGACCGTGTAGCGGAATAATCACTCTGTGTCTGACCCCGGGAGTGTTTGATGGGACCGTGTAGAGGAATAATCACTCTGTGTCTGACCCCCGGGAGTGCTTGATGGGACCGTGTAGAGGAATAGTCACTCTGTGTCTGACCCCCGGGAGTGCTTGATGGGACCGTGTAGAGGAATAGTCACTCTGTGTCTGACCCCCGGGAGTGTTTGATGGGACCGTGTAGCGGAATAATCACTCTGTGTCTGACCCCGGGAGTGTTTGATGGGACCGTGAAGAAGACTAATCACTTTGTGTCTGACCCCGGGAGTGTGTGATGGGACGGTGTTGAAGGAGATTCACACTGTGTCTGACACCGGGAGTGTATGATGGTACCGTGTAGAGGAATAATCACTCTGTGTATGACCCCAGGGGTTTGTGACTGGACGGAGTGGAGGGAGATTCACTCTGTGTCTGACCCCGGGAGTGTTCGATGGGACCGTGTATAGGAATAATCACTCTGTGTCTGGACCGGGAAGGTTTGATGGGACAGAGTTTAGGAATAATCACTCTGGGACTGACCCCTGGAGTGTTTGATTGGACGGCGTGAAGGGAGATTCACTCTGTGTCTGACACCGGGAGCTTGTGAAGGGACGGTGTTGAGGGAGATTCACTCTGTGTCTGACCCCCGGGAGTGTTTGATGGGACGGTGTTGCGGAATAATCACTCTGTGTCTGACCCCGGGATTGTTTGATGGGACCGTGTAGAGGAATAATCACTCTGTGTCTGACCCCCGGGAGTGCTTGATGGGACCGTGTAGAGGAATAATCACTCTGTGTCTGATCCCGGGAGTGTTTGATGGGACCGTGTAGCGGAATAATCACTCTGTGTCTGACCCCGGGTGTGTTTGATGGGACCGTGAAGAGGAATAATCACTTTGTGTCTGACCCCGGGAGTGTGTGATGGGACGGCGTGGAGGATGATTCACTCTGTGACTGACCCCTGGAGTGTTTGATTGTACCGTGTAGAGGAATAATCACTCTGTGTCTGACCCCGGGAGCTTGTGAAGGGACGGTGTTGAGGGAGATTCACTCTGTGTCTGACCCCCGGGAGTGTTTGATGGGACCGTGTAGCGGAATAATCACTCTGTGTCTGACCCCGGGAGTGTTTGATGGGACGGTGTTGAAGGAGATTCACACTGTGTCTGACACCGGGAGTGTATGATGGTACCGTGTAGAGGAATAATCACTCTGTGTCTGACCACGGAAGTGTTTGATGTGACCTTGTAGAAGAATAATGACTCTGTGTCTGACACCGGGAGTGTTTGACGGGACCGTGTAGAGGAATAATCACTCTGTGTCTGACCCCGGGAGTGTGTGATGGGACGGTGTTGAGGAATCATCCCTCTTTGTATGACCCAGGGAGTGTGTGATGGGACCGTGTGGAGGGAGATTCACTCTGTGTCTGACCCCTGGAGTGTGTGATGGGCGTTGTAGAGGAATAATCACTCTGTGTATGACCCCAGGGGTTTGTGACTGGACGGTGTGGAGGGAGATTCACTCTGTGTCTGACCCCGGGAGTGTTTCATGGGACCGTGTATAGGAATAATCACTCTGTGTCTGGACCGGGAAGGTTTGATGGGACAGTGTTTAGGATTAATCACTCTGGGACTGACCCCTGGAGTGTTTGATTGGACGGCGTGAAGGGAGATTCACTCTGTGTCTGACACCGGGAGCTTGTGAAGGGACGGTGTTGAGGGAGATTCACTCTGTGTCTGACCCCCGGGAGTGTTTGATGGGACGGTGTTGCGGAATAATCACTCTGTGTCTGACCCCGGGAGTGTTTGATGGGACCGTGTAGAGGAATAATCACTCTGTGTCTGACCCCCGGGAGTGCTTGATGGGACCGTGTAGAGGAATAATCACTCTGTGTCTGATCCCGGGAGTGTTTGATGGGACCGTGTAGCGGAATAATCACTCTGTGTCTGACCCCGGGTGTGTTTGATGGGACCGTGAAGAGGAATAATCACTTTGTGTCTGACCCCGGGAGTGTGTGATGGGACGGCGTGGAGGATGATTCACTCTGTGACTGACCCCTGGAGTGTTTGATGGTACCGTGTAGAGGAATAATCACTCTGTGTCTGACCCCGGGAGCTTGTGAAGGGACGGTGTTGAGGGAGATTCACTCTGTGTCTGACCCCCGGGAGTGTTTGATGGGACCGTGTAGCGGAATAATCACTCTGTGTCTGACCCCGGGAGTGTTTGATGGGACCGTGTAGAGGAATAATCACTCTGTGTCTGATCCCGGGAGTGTTTGATGGGACCGTGTAGCGGAATAATCACTCTGTGTCTGACCCCGGGAGTGTTTGATGGGACCGTGTAGAGGAATAATCACTCTGTGTCTGACCCCCGGGAGTGCTTGATGGGACCGTGTAGAGGAATAGTCACTCTGTGTCTGACCCCCGGGAGTGCTTGATGGGACCGTGTAGAGGAATAGTCACTCTGTGTCTGACCCCCGGGAGTGTTTGATGGGACCGTGTAGCGGAATAATCACTCTGTGTCTGACCCCGGGAGTGTTTGATGGGACCGTGAAGAAGACTAATCACTTTGTGTCTGACCCCGGGAGTGTGTGATGGGACGGTGTTGAAGGAGATTCACACTGTGTCTGACACCGGGAGTGTATGATGGTACCGTGTAGAGGAATAATCACTCTGTGTATGACCCCAGGGGTTTGTGACTGGACGGAGTGGAGGGAGATTCACTCTGTGTCTGACCCCGGGAGTGTTCGATGGGACCGTGTATAGGAATAATCACTCTGTGTCTGGACCGGGAAGGTTTGATGGGACAGAGTTTAGGAATAATCACTCTGGGACTGACCCCTGGAGTGTTTGATTGGACGGCGTGAAGGGAGATTCACTCTGTGTCTGACACCGGGAGCTTGTGAAGGGACGGTGTTGAGGGAGATTCACTCTGTGTCTGACCCCCGGGAGTGTTTGATGGGACGGTGTTGCGGAATAATCACTCTGTGTCTGACCCCGGGATTGTTTGATGGGACCGTGTAGAGGAATAATCACTCTGTGTCTGACCCCCGGGAGTGCTTGATGGGACCGTGTAGAGGAATAATCACTCTGTGTCTGATCCCGGGAGTGTTTGATGGGACCGTGTAGCGGAATAATCACTCTGTGTCTGACCCCCGGGAGTGCTTGATGGGACCGTGTAGAGGAATAATCACTCTGTGTCTGATCCCGGGAGTGTTTGATGGGACCGTGTAGCGGAATAATCACTCTGTGTCTGACCCCGGGTGTGTTTGATGGGACCGTGAAGAGGAATAATCACTTTGTGTCTGACCCCGGGAGTGTGTGATGGGACGGCGTGGAGGATGATTCACTCTGTGACTGACCCCTGGAGTGTTTGATGGTACCGTGTAGAGGAATAATCACTCTGTGTCTGACCCCGGGAGCTTGTGAAGGGACGGTGTTGAGGGAGATTCACTCTGTGTCTGACCCCCGGGAGTGTTTGATGGGACCGTGTAGCGGAATAATCACTCTGTGTCTGACCCCGGGAGTGTTTGATGGGACCGTGTAGAGGAATAATCACTCTGTGTCTGATCCCGGGAGTGTTTGATGGGACCGTGTAGCGGAATAATCACTCTGTGTCTGACCCCGGGAGTGTTTGATGGGACCGTGTAGAGGAATAATCACTCTGTGTCTGACCCCCGGGAGTGCTTGATGGGACCGTGTAGAGGAATAGTCACTCTGTGTCTGACCCCCGGGAGTGCTTGATGGGACCGTGTAGAGGAATAGTCACTCTGTGTCTGACCCCCGGGAGTGTTTGATGGGACCGTGTAGCGGAATAATCACTCTGTGTCTGACCCCGGGAGTGTTTGATGGGACCGTGAAGAAGACTAATCACTTTGTGTCTGACCCCGGGAGTGTGTGATGGGACGGTGTTGAAGGAGATTCACACTGTGTCTGACACCGGGAGTGTATGATGGTACCGTGTAGAGGAATAATCACTCTGTGTATGACCCCAGGGGTTTGTGACTGGACGGAGTGGAGGGAGATTCACTCTGTGTCTGACCCCGGGAGTGTTCGATGGGACCGTGTATAGGAATAATCACTCTGTGTCTGGACCGGGAAGGTTTGATGGGACAGAGTTTAGGAATAATCACTCTGGGACTGACCCCTGGAGTGTTTGATTGGACGGCGTGAAGGGAGATTCACTCTGTGTCTGACACCGGGAGCTTGTGAAGGGACGGTGTTGAGGGAGATTCACTCTGTGTCTGACCCCCGGGAGTGTTTGATGGGACGGTGTTGCGGAATAATCACTCTGTGTCTGACCCCGGGATTGTTTGATGGGACCGTGTAGAGGAATAATCACTCTGTGTCTGACCCCCGGGAGTGCTTGATGGGACCGTGTAGAGGAATAATCACTCTGTGTCTGATCCCGGGAGTGTTTGATGGGACCGTGTAGCGGAATAATCACTCTGTGTCTGACCCCGGGTGTGTTTGATGGGACCGTGAAGAGGAATAATCACTTTGTGTCTGACCCCGGGAGTGTGTGATGGGACGGCGTGGAGGATGATTCACTCTGTGACTGACCCCTGGAGTGTTTGATTGTACCGTGTAGAGGAATAATCACTCTGTGTCTGACCCCGGGAGCTTGTGAAGGGACGGTGTTGAGGGAGATTCACTCTGTGTCTGACCCCCGGGAGTGTTTGATGGGACCGTGTAGCGGAATAATCACTCTGTGTCTGACCCCGGGAGTGTTTGATGGGACCGTGTAGAGGAATAATCACTCTGTGTCTGACCCCCGGGAGTGCTTGATGGGACCGTGTAGAGGAATAGTCACTCTGTGTCTGATCCCGGGAGTGTTTGATGGGACCGTGTAGCGGAATAATCACTCTGTGTCTGACCCCGGGAGTGTTTGATGGGACCGTGTAGAGGAATAATCACTCCGTGTCTGACCCCCGGGAGTGCTTGATGGGACCGTGTAGAGGAATAGTCACTCTGTGTCTGACCCCCGGGAGTGTTTGATGGGACCGTGTAGCGGAATAATCACTCTGTGTCTGACCCCGGGAGTGTTTGATGGGACCGTGTAGAGGAATAATCACTCTGTGTCTGACCCCCGGGAGTGCTTGATGGGACCGTGTAGAGGAATAGTCACTCTGTGTCTGACCCCGGGTGTGTTTGATGGGACCGTGAAGAAGACTAATCACTCTGTGTCTGACCCCGGGAGTGTATGATGGTATCGTGTAGAGGAATAATCACTCTGTGTATGACCCCAGGGGTTTGTGACTGGACGGTGTGGAGGGAGATTCACTCTGTGTCTGACCCCGGGAGTGTTTGATGTGACCTTGTAGAAGAATAATGACTCTGTGTCTGACACCGGGAGTGTTTGACGGGACCGTGTAGAGGAATAATCACTCTGTGTCTGACCCCGGGAGTGTGTGATGGGACGGTGTGGAGCGAGATTCACTCTGTGTCTGACTCCGGCAGTGTTTGATGGGACCGTGTTGAGGAATAATCCATCAGTGTATGACCCAGGGAGTGTGTGATGGGACCGTGTTGAGGGAGATTCACTCTGTGTCTGACCCCGGGAGTGTGTGATGGGCGTTGTAGTGGAATAATCACTCTGTGTATGACCCCAGGGGTTTGTGACTGGACGGTGTGGAGGGAGATTCACTCTGTGTCTGACCCCGGGAGTGTTTCATGGGACCGTGTAGAGTAATAATCACTCTGTGTTTGACCACGGGAATGTGTGATGCGTTGGTGTAGAGGATTAATCACTCTGTGTCTGACGACCGGAGTGTGTGATGGGACGGTGTGGAGGGAGATTCACTCTGTGTCTGACCCCGGGAGAGTGTGATGGGCGGTGTAGAGGAATAATCACTCTGTGTCTTACCCCCGGAGTGTTTGATGGATCCGTGTAGAGGAATAATCACTCTGTGTCTGACCCCCGGGAGCGTTTGATGGGACCGCGTAGAGGAATAATCACTCTGTGTCTGACCCCGGGAGTGTGTGATGGGACGTGTTGAAGGAGATTCACACTGTGTCTGACACCGGGAGTGTATGATGTTACCGTGTAGAGGAATAATCACTCTGTGTCTGACCACGGAAGTGTTTGATGTGACCTTGTAGAAGAATAATGACTCTGTGTCTGACACCGGGAGTGTTTGACGGGACAGTGTAGAGGAATAATCTCTCTGTGTCTGACCCCGGGAGTGTTCGTTGGTACCGTGTACAGGAATAATCTCTCTTTGTCTGACCCCGGGATTGTTTGATTGTACCTTGTAGAGGAACAATCTCTCTGTGTCTGACCCCGGGAGTGTGTGATGTGACGTTGTGGAGGGAGATCCACTCTGTGTCTGAAACCGGGAGTGTGTGATGGGCAGTGTAGAGGAATAATCACTCCGTGTCTGACCCCGGGAATTTGTGACGGGACGGGGCGGACGGAGATTCACTCTGTGTCTGACCCCGGGAGTGTTTGATGGGACCGTGTAGAGGAATAATCACTCTGTGTCTGACCCCGGGAGTGTGTGATGGGACGGTGTGGAGGGAGATTCACCCTGTGTCTGACCCCCTGGAGTATGTGACTGGACGGTGTGGAGGGAGATTCACTCTGTGTCTGACACCGGGAGTGTTTGATGGGACCGTGTAGAGGAATAATCACTCTGTGTCTGACCCCAGGGGTATGTGACTGGACGGTGTGGAGGGAGATTCACTCTGTGTCTGACACCGGGAGTGTTTGATGGGACCGTGTAGAGGAATAATCACTCTGTGTCTGACCCCGGGTGTGTATGATGGGACGGTGTGGATTTAATTTCACTCTGTGTCTGACCCCCGGGAGCGTTTGATGGGACTGTGTAGACGAATAATCACTCTGTGTCTGACCCCGGGAGGGAATGATGGGGCCGTGTAGAGGAATAATCACTCTGTGTCTGACCCCGGGAGTGTGTGATGGTACCGTGTAGAGGAATAATCTCTCTGTGTCTGACCCCGGGAGTGTGTGATGTGACGCTGTGGATTGAGATTCACTCTGTGTCTGACACCGGGAGTGTTTGATGGGACCGTGTTGAGGAATAATCACTCTGTGTCTGACCCCGGGAGTTTGTGATGGGACGGAGTTGAAGGAGATTCACGCTGTGTCTGACACCGGGAGTGTTTGATGGGACCGTGTAGAGGAATAATCACTCTGTGTCTGACCCCGGGAGAGTGTGATGGGACGGTGTGGAAGGAGATTCACACTGTGTCTGACACCGGGAGTGTTTGATGGGACCGGGTTGAGGAATAATCTCTCTGTGTCTGACCCAGGGAGTCTTTGATGGTACCGTGTAGAGGAATAATCTCTCTGTGTCTGACCCCGGGAGTGTGTGATGGGATGGTGAGGATTGAGATTCACTCTGTGTCTGACCCCGGAAGAGTTTGATGTGACCGTGTAGAGGAATCATCCCTTTTTGTATGACCCCGGGAGAGTGTGATGGGACCGTGTGGAGGGAGATTCACTCTGTGTCTGACCACTGGAGTGTTTGATGGTACCGTGTAGAGGAATAATCACTCTGTGTCTGACCCCGGGAATTTGTGACGGGACGGTGTGGACGGAGATTCACTCTGTGTCTGACCGGGGGAGTGTTTGATGGGACCGTGTAGAGTAATAATCACTCTGTGTTTGACCACGGGAATGTGTGATGCGTTGGTGTAGAGGATTAATCACTCTGTGTCTGACGACCGGAGTGTGTGATGGGACGGTGTGGAGGGAGATTCACTCTCTGTCTGACCCCGGGAGCATTTGATGGGACCGTGTAGAGGAATAATCACTCTGTGTCTGACCACGGGTGTGTGTGATGGGACGGTGTGGAGGGAGATTCACTCTGTGTCTGACCCCGGGAGAGTGTGATGGGCGGTGTAGAGGAATAATCACTCTGTGGTGACCCCGGGAGTGTTTGATGGGACCGTGCAGAGGAATAATCTCTCTGTGTCTGACCCAGGGAGTGTTTGATGGTACCGTGTAGTTGAATAATCTCTCTGTGTCTGACCCCGGGAGTGTGTGATGGGACGGTGAGGATTGAGATTCACTCTGTGTCTGACTCCGGGAGTGTTTGATGGTACCGTGTAGAGGAATAATCACTCTGTGTCTGACCCCGGGAGAGTGTGATGGGACGGTGTGGAAGGAGATTCACACTGTGTCTGACACCGGGAGTGTTTGATGGGACCGTGTAGAAGAATAACCACTCTGTGTCTGATCCCGTGAGTGTTTGATGGGACCTTGTAGTGGAATAATCACTCTGTGTCTTACCCCCGGAGTGTTTGATGGGACCGTGTAGAGGAATAATCACTCTGTGTCTGACCCCGGGAGAGTTTGATGGGGCCGTGTAGAGGAATAATCACTATGTGTCTGACCCCGGGAGTGTTTGATGGGACCGTGTAGAGGAATAATCACTCTGTGTCTGACCACGGAAGTGTTTGATGTGACCTTGTAGAAGAATAATCACTCTGTGTCTGACCCCGGGAGTGTGTGATGGGACGTGTTGAAGGAGATTCACACTGTGTCTGACACCGGGAGTGTTTGATGGGACCGGGTTGAGGAATAATCTCTCTGTGTCTGACCCAGGGAGTCTTTGATGGTACCGTGTAGAGGAATAATCTCTCTTTGTCTGACCCCGGGATTGTTTGATTGTACCTTGTAGAGGAATAATCTCTCTGTGTCTGACCCCGGGAGTGTGTGATGTGACGTTGTGGAGGGAGATCCACTCTGTGTCTGAAACCGGGAGTGTGTGATGGGCAGTGTAGAGGAATAATCACTCCGTGTCTGACCCCGGGAATTTGTGACGGGACGGGGCGGACGGAGATTCACTCTGTGTCTGACACCGGGAGTGTTTGATGCGACCGTGTTGAGGAATCATCCCTTTTTGTATGACCCAGGGAGTGTGTGATGGGACCGTGTGGAGGGAGATTCACTCTGTGTCTGACCCCGGGAGTGTGTGATGGGCGTTGTAGAGGAATAATCACTCTGTGTATGACCCCAGGGGTTTGTGACTGGACGGTGTGGAGGGAGATTCACTCTGTGTCTGACACCGGGAGTGTTTGATGGGACCGTGTAGAGGAATAATCAATCTGTGTCTGACCCCGGGTGTGTATGATGGGACGGTGTGGATTTAATTTCACTCTGTGTCTGACCCCCGGGAGCGTTTGATGGGACCGTGTAGACGAATAATCACTCTGTGTCTGACCCCGGGAGGGAATGATTGGGCCGTGTAGAGGAATAATCACTCTGTGTCTGACCCCGGGAGTGTGTGATGGTACCGTGTAGAGGGATAATCTCTCTGTGTCTGACCCCGGGAGTGTGTGATGTGACGCTGTGGATTGAGATTCACTCTGTGTCTGACACCGGGAGTGTTTGATGGGACCGTGTTGAGGAATAATCACTCTGTGTCTGACCCCGGGAGTTTGTGATGGGACGGAGTTGAAGGAGATTCACGCTGTGTCTGACACCGGGAGTGTTTGATGGGACCGTGTAGAGGAATAATCACTCTGTGTCTGACCGCGGGAGAGTGTGATGGGACGGTGTGGAAGGAGATTCACACTGTGTCTGACACCGGGAGTGTTTGATGGGACCGGGTTGAGGAATAATCTCTCTGTGTCTGACCCAGGGAGTCTTTGATGGTACCGTGTAGAGGAATAATCTCTCTGTGTCTGACCCCGGGAGTGTGTGATGGGATGGTGAGGATTGAGATTCACTCTGTGTCTGACCCCGGAAGAGTTTGATGTGACCGTGTAGAGGAATAAACTCTCTGTGTCTGACCCCGGGAGAGTGTGATGAGACGGTGTGGAAGGAGATTCACTCTGTGTCTGACACCTGGAGTGTTTGATGGTACCGTGTAGAGGAATAATCTCTCTGTGTCTGACCCCGGGAGAGTGTGATGAGACGGTGTGGAAGGAGATTCACACTGTGTCTGACACCGGGAGTGTTTGATGGGACCGTGTAGAGGGATAATCACTCTGTGTCTGACCCCGGGAGAGTGTGATGGGACGGTGTGGAAGGAGATTCACACTGTGTCTGACACCGGGAGTGTTTGATTGGACCGTGTAGAGGAATAATCACTCTGTGTCTGACACCGGGAGTGTGTGATGGTACCGTGTTGAGGAATAATCACTCTGTGTCTGACCCGGAAGAGTTTGATGTGAATGTGTAGAGGAATAATGACTCTGTTTCTGACCCCGGGAGTGTTTGATTGGACCGCGTAGAGGAATGATCTCTCTGTGTCTGACCCAGGGAGCGTTTGATGGGAACGTCTAGAGGAATATTCACTCTGTGTCTGACCACGGGAGTGTTTGATGGGACCGTGTAGAGGAATAATCACTCTGTGTCTGACCCCGGGAGTGTGTGATGGGACGGTGTTGTAGGAGATTCACACCGTGTCTGACACCGGGAGTGTTTGATGGGACCGTGTAGAGGAATAATCACTCTGCGTCTGACACCGGGAGTGTGTGATGGTACCGTGTAGAGGAATAATCACTCTGTGTCTGACCCCGGGAGAGTTTGATGGTACCGGGTAGAGGAATAATCTCTCTGTGTCTGACCCCGGGTGTGTGTGATGTGACGTTGTGGAGGGAGATCCACTCTGTGTCTGAAACCGGGAGTGTGTGATGGGCAGTGTAGAGGAATAATCACTCCGTGTCTGACCCCGGGAATTTGTGACGGGACGGGATGGACGGAGATTCACTCTGTGTCTGACCCCCAGAGTGTTTGATGGGACCGTGTAGAGGAATAATCACTCTGTGTCTGACCCCGGGAGTGTGTGATGGGACGGTGTGGAGGGAGATTCACTCTGTGTCTGAAACCGGGAGTGTGTGATGGGCAGTGTAGAGGAATAATCACTCCGTGTTTGACCCCGGGAATTTGTGACGGGACGGTGTGGACGGAGATTCACTCTGTGTCTGACTCCGGCAGTGTTTGATGCGACCGTGTTGAGGAATCATCCCTCTTTGTATGAGCCAGGGAGTGTGTGATGGGAGCGTGTGGAGGGAGATTCACTCTGTGTCTGACCCCGGGAGTGTGTGATGGGACGGTGTGGACGGAGATTCACTCTGTGTCTGACTCCGGCAGTGTTTGATGCGACCGTGTAGAGGAATAATCACTCTGTGTCTGACTTCGGGAGTGTGTGATGAGACGGTGTGGACGGAGACTCACTCTGTGTCTGACCGGGGGAGTGTTTGATGGTACCGTGTAGAGGAATAATCACTCTGTGTCTGACCCCGGGAGTGTTTGATGGTACCGTGTAGAGGAATAATCACTCTGTGTCTGACCCCCGTAGTGCTTGATGGCACCGTGTAGAGGATTAATCACTCTGTGTCTGACTTCGGGAGTGTGTGATGAGACGGTGTGGACGGAGAATCACTCTGTGTCTGACCCCGGGAGTTTTTGATGGTACCGTGTAGAGGAATATTCACCTTGTGCCAGACCCCGGGAGTGTTTGATGGTACCGTGTAGAGGAATAATCACTCTGTGTCTGACCCCGGGAATGTTTGAAGGGACAGTGTAGAGGAATAATCACTCTGTGTCTGACCACCGTAGTGCTTGATGGTACCGTGTAGAGGATTAATCACTCTGTGTCTGACCCGGGGAATGTTTGATGGTACCGTTTAGAGGAATAATCACTCTGTGTCTGACCCCGGCAGTGTTTGATGGGACCGTGTAGAGGAATAATCACTCTGTGTCTGAACCCCGGGAGTGTTTGATGGGACCGTGTAGAGGAATAATCACTCTGTGTCTGATCCCGGGAGTGTTTGATGGGTCCGTGTAGAGGAATAATCACTCTGTGTCTGATCCCGGGTGTGTTTGATGGGACCGTGAAGAGGAATAATCACTCTGTGTCTGACCCCCGGGAGTGCTTGATGGGACCGTGTAGAGGAATAATCACTCTGTGTCTGATCCCGGGAGTGTTTGATGGGACCGTGAAGAGGAATAATCACTTTGTGTCTGACCCCGGGAGTGTGTGATGGGACGGCGTGGAGGATGATTCACTCTGTGACTGACCCCTGGAGTGTTTGATGGTACCGTGTAGAGGAATAATCACTCTGTGTCTGATCCCGGGTGTGTTTGATGGGACCGTGAAGAGGAATAATCACTTTGTGTCTGACCCCGGGAGTGTGTGATGGGACGGAGTGGAGGGAGATTCACTCTGTGTCTGACCCCGGGAGTGTTCGATGGGACCGTGTATAGGAATAATCACTCTGTGTCTGGACCGGGAAGGTTTGATGGGACAGTGTTTAGGATTAATCACTCTGGGACTGACCCCTTGAGTGTTTGATGGGACAGAGTTTAGGAATAATCACTCTGGGACTGACCCCTGGAGTGTTTGATTGGACGGCGTGAAGGGAGATTCACTCTGTGTCTGACACCGGGAGCTTGTGAAGGGACGGTGTTGAGGGACATTCACTCTGTGTCTGACCCCCGGGAGTGTTTGATGGGACGGTGTTGCGGAATAATCACTCTGTGTCTGACCCCGGGAGTGTTTGATGGGACCGTGTAGAGGAATAATCACTCTGTGTCTGACCCCCGGGAGTGCTTGATGGGACCGTGTAGAGGAATAATCACTCTGTGTCTGATCCCGGGAGTGTTTGATGGGACCGTGAAGAGGAATAATCACTTTGTGTCTGACCCCGGGAGTGTGTGATGGGACGGCGTGGAGGATGATTCACTCTGTGACTGACCCCTGGAGTGTTTGATGGTACCGTGTAGAGGAATAATCACTCTGTGTCTGACCCCGGGAGCTTGTGAAGGGACGGTGTTGAGGGAGATTCACTCTGTGTCTGACCCCCGGGAGTGTTTGATGGGACCGTGTAGCGGAATAATCACTCTGTGTCTGACCCCGGGAGTGTTTGATGGGACCGTGTAGAGGAATAATCACTCTGTGTCTGACCCCCGGGAGTGCTTGATGGGACCGTGTAGAGGAATAGTCACTCTGTGTCTGATCCCGGGAGTGTTTGATGGGACCGTGTAGCGGAATAATCACTCTGTGTCTGACCCCGGGTGTGTTTGATGGGACCGTGAAGAAGACTAATCACTTTGTGTCTGACCCCGGGAGTGTGTGATGGGACGGTGTTGAAGGAGATTCACACTGTGTCTGACACCGGGAGTGTATGATGGTACCGTGTAGAGGAATAATCACTCTGTGTATGACCCCAGGGGTTTGTGACTGGACGGTGTGGAGGGAGATTCACTCTGTGCCTGACCCCGGGAGTGTTTGATGTGACCTTGTAGAAGAATAATGACTCTGTGTCTGACACCGGGAGTGTTTGACGGGACCGTGTAGAGGAATAATCACTCTGTGTCTGACCCCGGGAGTGTGTGATGGGACGGTGTGGAGGGAGATTCACTCTGTGTCTGACTCCGGCAGTGTTTGATGCGACCGTGTTGAGGAATCATCCCTCTTTGTATGACCCAGGGAGTGTGTGATGGGACCGTGTGGAGGGAGATTCACTCTGTGTCTGACCCCGGGAGTGTGTGATGGGCGTTGTAGAGGAATAATCACTCTGTGTATGACCCCAGGGGTTTGTGACTGGACGGTGTGGAGGGAGATTCACTCTGTGTCTGACCCCGGGAGTGTTTCATGGGACCGTGTAGAGTAATAATCACTCTGTGTTTGACCACGGGAATGTGTGATGCGTTGGTGTAGAGGATTAATCACTCTGTGTCTGACGACCGGAGTGTGTGATGGGACGGTGTGGAGGGAGATTCACTCTCTGTCTGACCCCGGGAGCGTTTGATGGGACCGTGTAGAGGAATAATCACTCTGTGTCTGACCACGGGTGTGTGAGATGGGACGGTGTGGAGGGAGATTCACTCTGTGTCTGACCCCGGGAGAGTGTGATGGGCGGTGTAGAGGAATAATCACTCTGTGGTGACCCCGGGAGTGTTTGATGGGACCGTGCAGAGGAATAATCTCTCTGTGTCTGACCCAGGGAGTGTTTGATGGTACCGTGTAGAGGAATAATCTCTCTGTGTCTGACCCCGGGAGTGTGTGATGGGACGGTGAGGATTGAGATTCACTCTGTGTCTGACCCCGGGAGTGTTTGATGGTACAGTGTAGAGGAATAATCTCTCTGTGTCTGACCCCGGGAGAGTGTGATGGGACGGTGTGGAAGGAGATTCACACTGTGTCTGACACCGGGAATGTTTGATGGGACCGTGTAGAGGAATAATCACTCTGTGTCTGACCCCGGGAGAGTGTGATGGGACGGTGTGGAAGGAGATTCACACTGTGTCTGACACCGGGAGTGTTTGATGGGACCGTGTAGTGTAATAATCACTCTGTCTCTGATCCCGTGAGTGTTTGATGGGACCTTGTAGTGGAATAATCACTCTGTGTCTTACCCCCGGAGTGTTTGATGGATCCGTGTAGAGGAATAATCACTCTGTGTCTGACCCCCGGGAGCGTTTGATGGGACCGTGTAGAGGAATAATCACTCTGTGTCTGACCCCGGGAGAGTTTGAAGGGGCCGTGTAGAGGAATAATCACTATGTGTCTGACCCCGGGAGTGTTTGATGGGACCGTGTAGAGGAATAATCACTCTGTGTCTGACCCCGGGAGTGTGTGATGGGACGGTGTTGAAGGAGATTCACACTGTGTCTGACACCGGGAGTGTATGATGGTACCGTGTAGAGGAATAATCACTCTGTGTCTGACCACGGAAGTGTTTGATGTGACCTTGTAGAAGAATAATGACTCTGTGTCTGACAACGGGAGTGTTTGACGGGACCGTGTAGAGGAATAATCTCTCTGTGTCTGACCCCGGGAGTGTTCGTTGGTACCGTGTACAGGAATAATCTCTCTTTGTCTGACCCCGGGATTGTTTGATTGTACCTTGTAGAGGAATAATCTCTCTGTGTCTGACCCCGGGAGTGTGTGATGTGACGTTGTGGAGGGAGATCCACTCTGTGTCTGAAACCGGGAGTGCGTGATGGGCAGTGTAGAGGAATAATCACTCCGTGTCTGACCCCGGGAATTTGTGACGGGACGGGGTGGACGGAGATTCACTCTTTGTCTGACCCCGGGAGTGTTTGATGGGACCGTGTAGAGGAATAATCACTCTGTGTCTGACCCTGGGAGTGTGTGATGGGACGGTGTGGAGGGAGATTCACTCTGTGTCTGACTCCGGCAGTGTTTGATGCGACCGTGTTGAGGAATCATCCCTCTTTGTATGACCCAGGGAGTGTGTGATGGGACCGTGTGGAGGGAGATTCACTCTGTGTCTGACCCCGGGAGTGTGTGATGGGCGTTGTAGAGGAATAATCACTCTGTGTATGACCCCAGGGGTTTGTGACTGGACGGTGTGGAGGGAGATTCACTCTGTGTCTGACACCGGGAGTGTTTGATGGGACCGTGTAGAGGAATAATCACTCTGTGTCTGACCCCGGGTGTGTATGATGGGACGGTGTGGATTTAATTTCACTCTGTGTCTGACCCCCGGGAGCGTTTGATGGGACCGTGTAGAGGAATAATCACTCTGTGTCTGACCCCGGGAGGGAATGATGGGGCCGTGTAGAGGAATAATCACTCTGTGTCTGACCCCGGGAGTGTGTGATGGTACCGTGTAGAGGAATAATCTCTATGTGTCTGACCCCGGGAGTGTGTGATGTGACGCTGTGGATTGAGATTCACTCTGTGTCTGACACCGGGAGTGTTTGATGGGACCGTGTTGAGGAATAATCACTCTGTGTCTGACCCCGGGAGTTTGTGATGGGACGGAGTTGAAGGAGATTCACACTGTGTCTGACACCGGGAGTGTTTGATGGGACCGTGTAGAGGAATAATCACTCTGTGTCTGTCCCCGGGAGAGTGTGATGGGACGGTGTGGAAGGAGATTCACACTGTGTCTGACACCGGGAGTGTTTGATGGGACCGGGTTGAGGAATAATCTCTCTGTGTCTGACCCAGGGAATCTTTGATGGTACCGTGTAGAGGAATAATCTCACTGTGTCTGACCCCGGGAGTGTGTGATGGGACGGTGAGGATTGAGATTCACTCTGTGTCTGACCCCGGAAGAGTTTGATGTGACCGTGTAGAGGAATAATGACTCTGTTTCTGACCCAGGGAGTGTTTGATGGGACCGTGTAGAGGAATAATCTCTCTGTGTCTGACCCAGGGAGTGTTTGATTGTACCGTGTAGAGGAATAAACTCTCTGTGTCTGACCCCTGGAGTGTTTGATGGTACCGTGTAGAGGAATAATCTCTCTGTGTCTGACCCCGGGAGAGTGTGATGAGACGGTGTGGAAGGAGATTCACACTGTGTCTGACACCGGGAGTGTTTGATGGGACCGTGTAGAGGAATAATCACTCTGTGTCTGACCCCGGGAGAGTGTGATGGGACGGTGTGGAAGGAGATTCAAAATGTGTCTGACACCGGGAGTGTTTGATTGGACCGTGTAGAGGAATAATCACTCTGTGTCTGACACCGGGAGTGTGTGATGGTACCGTGTTGAGGAATAATCACTCTGTGTCTGACCCGGAAGAGTTTGATGTGAATGTGTAGAGAAATAATGACTCTGTTTCTGACCCCGGGAGTGTTTGATGGGACCGGGTTGAGGAATAATCTCTCTGTGTCTGACCCCGGGAGTGTGTGATGGGACGGTGAGGATTGAGATTCTCTCTGTGTCTGACCCCGGAAGAGTTTGATGTGACCGTGTAGAGGAATAATGACTCTGTTTCTGACCCAGGGAGTGTTTGATGGGACCGTGTAGAGGAATAATCTCTCTGTGTCTGACCCAGGGAGTGTTTGATTGTACCGTGTAGAGGAATAAACTCTCTGTGTCTGTCCCCGGGAGTGTGTGATGGGACGGTGAGGATTGCGATTCACTCTGTGTCTGACCCCTGGAGTGTTTGATGGTACCGTGTAGAGGAATAATCTCTCTGTGTCTGACCCCGGGAGAGTGTGATGAGACGGTGTGGAAGGAGATTCACACTGTGTCTGACACCGGGAGTGTTTGATGGGACCGTGTAGAGGAATAATCACTCTGTGTCTGACCCCGGGAGAGTGTGATGGGACGGTGTGGAAGGAGATTCAAAATGTGTCTGACACCGGGAGTGTTTGATTGGACCGTGTAGAGGAATAATCACTCTGTGTCTGACACCGGGAGTGTGTGATGGTACCGTGTTGAGCAATAATCACTCTGTGTCTGACCCGGAAGAGTTTGATGTGAATGTGTAGAGAAATAATGACTCTGTTTCTGACCCCGGGAGTGTTTGATTGGACCGCGTAGAGGAATAATCTCTCTGTGTCTGACCCAGGGAGCGTTTGATGGGAACGTCTAGAGGAATATTCACTCTGTGTCTGACCACGGGAGTGTTTGATGGTACCGTGTAGAGGAATAATCTCTCTGTGTCTGACCCCGGGTGTGTGTGATGTGACGTTGTGGAGGGAGATCCACTCTGTGTCTGAAACCGGGAGTGTGTGATGGGCAGTGTAGAGGAATAATCACTCCGTGTCTGACCCCGGGAATTTGTGACGGGACGGGGTGGACGGAGATTCACTCTGTGTCTGACTCCGGCAGTGTTTGATGCGACCGTGTTGAGGAATCATCCCTTTTTGTATGACCCAGGGAGTGTGTGATGGGACCGTGTGGAGGGAGATTCACTCTGTGTCTGACCCCGGGAGTGTGTGATGGGCGTTGAAGAGGAATAATCACTCTGTGTATGACCCCAGGGGTTTGTGACTGGACGGTGTGGAGGGAGATTCACTCTGTGTCTGACCCCGGGAGTGTTTCATGGGACCGTGTAGAGTAATAATCACTCTGTGTTTGACCACGGGAATGTGTGATGCGTTGGTGTAGAGGATTAATCACTCCGTGTCTGAAGACCGGAGTGTGTCATGGGACGGTGTGGAGGGAGATTCACTCTCTGTCTGACCCCGGGAGTGTTTGATGGGACCGTGTAGAGGAATAATCACTCTGTGTCTGACCACGGGTGTGTGTGATGGGACGGTGTGGAGGGAGATTCACTCTGTGGTGACCCCGGGAGTGTTTGATTGGACCGTGTAGAGGAATAATCACTCTGTGTCTGACCCCGTGTGTGTATGATGGGACGGTGTGGATTTAATTTCACACTGTGTCTGACCCCGGGAGTGTTTGATGGGACCTTGTAGTTGAATAATCACTCTGTGTCTGACCCCCGGGAGCGTTTGATGGGACCGTGTAGAGGAATAATCACTCTGTGTCTGACCCCGGGAGGGAATGATGGGGCCGTGTAGAGGAATAATCTCTCTGTGTCTGACCCCGGGAGTGTGTGATGGGACGCTGTGGATTGAGATTCACTCTGTGTCTGACCCCGGGAGTGTTTGATGGGACCTTGTAGTGGAATAATCACTCTGTGTCTTACCCCCAGAGTGTTTGATCGATCCGTGTAGAGGAATAATCACTCTGTGTCTAACCCCCGGGAGCGTTTGATGGACCGTGTAGAGGAATAATCACTCTGTGTCTGACCCCGGGAGAGTTTGATGGGGCCGTGTAGAGGAATAATCACTATGTGTCTGACCCCGGGAGTGTTTAATGGGACCGTGTAGAGGAAAAATCACTCTGTGTGTGACCCCGGGAGTGTGTGATGGGACGGAGTTGAAGGAGATTCACACTGTGTCTGACACCGGGAGTGTTTGATGGGACCGTGCAGAGGAATAATCACTCTGTGTCTGACCCCGGGAGAGTGTGATGGGACGGTGTGGAAGGAGATTCACACTGTGTCTGACACCGGGAGTGTTTGATGGGACCGTGTAGAGGAATAATCACTCTGTGTCTGACACCGGGAATGTGTGATGGTACCGTGTTGAGGAATAATCACTCTGTGTCTGACCCCGGAAGAGATTGATGTGACCGTGCAGAGGAATAATGTCTCTGTTTCAGACCCCGGGATTGTTTGATGGGACCGTGTAGAGGAATAATCTCTCTGTGTCTGACCCAGGGAGTCTTTGATGGTACCGTGTAGAGGAATAATCTCTCTGTGTCTGACCCCGGGAGTGTGCGATGGGACGGTGAGGATTGAGATTCACTCTGTGTCTGACCCCGGAAGAGTTTGATGTGACCGTGTAGAGGAATAATGACTCTGTTTCTGACCCAGGGAGTGTTTGATGGGACCGTGTAGAGGAATAATCTCTCTGTGTCTGACCCAGGGAGTGTTTGATTGTACCGTGTAGAGGAATAAACTCTCTGTGTCTGTCCCAGGGAGTGTGTGATGGGACGGTGAGGATTGAGATTCACTCTGTGTCTGACCCCGGGAGTGTTTGATGGTACCGTGTAGAGGAATAATCTCTCTTTGTCTGACCCCGGGAGAGTGTGATGGGACGGTGTGGAAGGAGATTCACACTGTGTCTGACACCGGGAGTGCTTGATGGGACCGTGTAGAGGAATAATCACTCTGTGTCTGACCACGGGTGTGTGTGATGGGACGGTGTGGAGGGAGATTCACTCTGTGTCTGACCCCGGGAGAGTGTGATGGGCGGTCTAGAGGAATAATCACTCTGTGGTGACCCCGGGAGAGTTTGATTGGACCGTGTAGAGGAATAATCACTCTGTGTCTGTCCCCGGGTGTGTATGATGGGACGGTGTGGATTTAATTTCACTCTGTGTCTGACCCCCGGGAGCGTTTGATGGGACCGTGTAGAGGAATAATCACTCTGTGTCTGACCCCGGGAGGGAATGATGGGGCCGTGTAGAGGAATAATCACTCTGTGTCTGACCCCGGGAGTGTGTGATGGTACCGTGTAGAGGAATAATCTCTCTGTGTCTGACCCCGGGAGTGTGTGATGTGACGCGGTGGATTGAGATTCACTCTGTGTCTGACACCTGGAATGTTTGATGGGACCGTGTTGAGGAATAATCACTCTGTGTCTGACCCCGGGAGAGTGTGATGGGACGGTGTGGAAGGAGATTCACACTGTGTCTGACACCGGGAGTGTTTGATGGGACCGTGTAGAGGAATAATCACTCTGTGTCTGACACCGGGAGTGTGTGATGGTACCGTGTTGAGGAATAATCACTCTGTGTCTGACCCCGGAAGAGATTGATGTGACCGTGCAGAGGAATAATGTCTCTGTTTCAGACCCCGGGATTGTTTGATGGGACCGTGTAGAGGAATAATCTCTCTGTGTCTGACCCAGGGAGTCTTTGATGGTACCGTGTAGAGTAATAATCTCTCTGTGTCTGACCCCGGGAGTGTGCGATGGGACGGTGAGGATTGAGATTCACTCTGTGTCTGACCCCGGAAGAGTTTGATGTGACCGTGTAGAGGAATAATGACTCTGTTTCTGACCCAGGGAGTGTTTGATGGGACCGTGTAGAGGAATAATCTCTCTGTGTCTGACCCAGGGAGTGTTTGATTGTACCGTGTAGAGGAATAAACTCTCTGTGTCTGTCCCAGGGAGTGTGTGATGGGACGGTGAGGATTGAGATTCACTCTGTGTCTGACCCCGGGAGTGTTTGATGGTACCGTGTAGAGGAATAATCTCTCTTTGTCTGACCCCGGGAGAGTGTGATGGGACGGTGTGGAAGGAGATTCACACTGTGTCTGACACCGGGAGTGCTTGATGGGACCGTGTAGAGGAATAATCACTCTGTGTCTGACCACGGGTGTGTGTGATGGGACGGTGTGGAGGGAGATTCACTCTGTGTCTGACCCCGGGAGAGTGTGATGGGCGGTCTAGAGGAATAATCACTCTGTGGTGACCCCGGGAGTGTTTGATTGGACCGTGTAGAGGAATAATCACTCTGTGACTGTCCCCGGGTGTGTATGATGGGACGGTGTGGATTTAATTTCACTCTGTGTCTGACCCCCGGGAGCGTTTGATGGGACCGTGTAGAGGAATAATCACTCTGTGTCTGACCCCGGGAGGGAATGATGGGGCCGTGTAGAGGAATAATCACTCTGTGTCTGACCCCGGGAGTGTGTGATGGTACCGTGTAGAGGAATAATCTCTCTGTGTCTGACCCCGGGAGTGTGTGATGTGACGCGGTGGATTGAGATTCACTCTGTGTCTGACACCTGGAATGTTTGATGGGACCGTGTTGAGGAATAATCACTCTGTGTCTGACCCCGGGAGTTTGTGATGGGACGGTGTGGAGGGAGATTCACTCTGTGTCTGACCCCGGGAGAGTGTGATGGGCGGTGTAGAGGAATAATCACTCTGTGGTGACCCCGGGAGTGTTTGATGGGACCGTGCAGAGGAATAATCTCTCTGTGTCTGACCCAGGGAGTGTTTGATGGTACCGTGTAGAGGAATAATCTCTCTGTGTCTGACCCCGGGAGTGTGTGATGGGACGGTGAGGATTGAGATTCACTCTGTGTCTGACCCCGGGAGTGTTTGATGGTACCGTGTAGAGGAATAATCTCTCTGTGTCTGACCCCGGGAGAGTGTGATGGGACGGTGTGGAAGGAGATTCACACTGTGTCTGACACCGGGAATGTTTGATGGGACCGTGTAGAGGAATAATCACTCTGTGTCTGACCCCGGGAGAGTGTGATGGGACGGTGTGGAAGGAGATTCACACTGTGTCTGACACCGGGAGTGTTTGATGGGACCGTGTAGAGTAATAATCACTCTGTCTCTGATCCCGTGAGTGTTTGATGGGACCTTGTAGTGGAATAATCACTCTGTGTCTTACCCCCGGAGTGTTTGATGGATCCGTGTAGAGGAATAATCACTCTGTGTCTGACCCCCGGGAGCGTTTGATGGGACCGTGTAGAGGAATAATCACTCTGTGTCTGACCCCGGGAGAGTTTGAAGGGGCCGTGTAGAGGAATAATCACTATGTGTCTGACCCCGGGAGTGTTTGATGGGACCGTGTAGAGGAATAATCACTCTGTGTCTGACCCCGGGAGTGTGTGATGGGACGGTGTTGAAGGAGATTCACACTGTGTCTGACACCGGGAGTGTATGATGGTACCGTGTAGAGGAATAATCACTCTGTGTCTGACCACGGAAGTGTTTGATGTGACCTTGTAGAAGAATAATGACTCTGTGTCTGACAACGGGAGTGTTTGACGGGACCGTGTAGAGGAATAATCTCTCTGTGTCTGACCCCGGGAGTGTTCGTTGGTACCGTGTACAGGAATAATCTCTCTTTGTCTGACCCCGGGATTGTTTGATTGTACCTTGTAGAGGAATAATCTCTCTGTGTCTGACCCCGGGAGTGTGTGATGTGACGTTGTGGAGGGAGATCCACTCTGTGTCTGAAACCGGGAGTGCGTGATGGGCAGTGTAGAGGAATAATCACTCCGTGTCTGACCCCGGGAATTTGTGACGGGACGGGGTGGACGGAGATTCACTCTTTGTCTGACCCCGGGAGTGTTTGATGGGACCGTGTAGAGGAATAATCACTCTGTGTCTGACCCTGGGAGTGTGTGATGGGACGGTGTGGAGGGAGATTCACTCTGTGTCTGACTCCGGCAGTGTTTGATGCGACCGTGTTGAGGAATCATCCCTCTTTGTATGACCCAGGGAGTGTGTGATGGGACCGTGTGGAGGGAGATTCACTCTGTGTCTGACCCCGGGAGTGTGTGATGGGCGTTGTAGAGGAATAATCACTCTGTGTATGACCCCAGGGGTTTGTGACTGGACGGTGTGGAGGGAGATTCACTCTGTGTCTGACACCGGGAGTGTTTGATGGGACCGTGTAGAGGAATAATCACTCTGTGTCTGACCCCGGGTGTGTATGATGGGACGGTGTGGATTTAATTTCACTCTGTGTCTGACCCCCGGGAGCGTTTGATGGGACCGTGTAGAGGAATAATCACTCTGTGTCTGACCCCGGGAGGGAATGATGGGGCCGTGTAGAGGAATAATCACTCTGTGTCTGACCCTGGGAGTGTGTGATGGTACCGTGTAGAGGAATAATCTCTATGTGTCTGACCCCGGGAGTGTGTGATGTGACGCTGTGGATTGAGATTCACTCTGTGTCTGACACCGGGAGTGTTTGATGGGACCGTGTTGAGGAATAATCACTCTGTGTCTGACCCCGGGAGTTTGTGATGGGACGGAGTTGAAGGAGATTCACACTGTGTCTGACACCGGGAGTGTTTGATGGGACCGTGTAGAGGAATAATCACTCTGTGTCTGTCCCCGGGAGAGTGTGATGGGACGGTGTGGAAGGAGATTCACACTGTGTCTGACACCGGGAGTGTTTGATGGGACCGGGTTGAGGAATAATCTCTCTGTGTCTGACCCAGGGAATCTTTGATGGTACCGTGTTGAGGAATAATCTCACTGTGTCTGACCCCGGGAGTGTGTGATGGGACGGTGAGGATTGAGATTCACTCTGTGTCTGACCCCGGAAGAGTTTGATGTGACCGTGTAGAGGAATAATGACTCTGTTTCTGACCCGGAAGAGTTTGATGTGAATGTGTAGAGAAATAATGACTCTGTGTCTGACCCCGGGAGTGTTTGATTGGACCGTGTAGAGGAATAATCACTCTGTGTCTGACACCGGGAGTGTGTGATGGTACCGTGTTGAGGAATAATCACTCTGTGTCTGACCCGGAAGAGTTTGATGTGAATGTGTAGAGAAATAATGACTCTGTTTCTGACCCCGGGAGTGTTTGATGGGACCGGGTTGAGGAATAATCTCTCTGTGTCTGACCCCGGGAGTGTGTGATGGGACGGTGAGGATTGAGATTCACTCTGTGTCTGACCCCGGAAGAGTTTGATGTGACCGTGTAGAGGAATAATGACTCTGTTTCTGACCCAGGGAGTGTTTGATGGGACCGTGTAGAGGAATAATCTCTCTGTGTCTGACCCAGGGAATCTTTGATGGTACCGTGTAGAGGAATAATCTCACTGTGTCTGACCCCGGGAGTGTGTGATGGGACGGTGAGGATTGAGATTCACTCTGTGTCTGACCCCGGAAGAGTTTGATGTGACCGTGTAGAGGAATAATGACTCTGTTTCTGACCCAGGGAGTGTTTGATGGGACCGTGTAGAGGAATAATCTCTCTGTGTCTGACCCAGGGAGTGTTTGATTGTACCGTGTAGAGGAATAAACTCTCTGTGTCTGACCCCTGGAGTGTTTGATGGTACCGTGTAGAGGAATAATCTCTCTGTGTCTGACCCCGGGAGAGTGTGATGAGACGGTGTGGAAGGAGATTCACACTGTGTCTGACACCGGGAGTGTTTGATGGGACCGTGTAGAGGAATAATCACTCTGTGTCTGACCCCGGGAGAGTGTGATGGGACGGTGTGGAAGGAGATTCAAAATGTGTCTGACACCGGGAGTGTTTGATTGGACCGTGTTAAGGAATAATCACTCTGTGTCTGACACCGGGAGTGTGTGATGGTACCGTGTTGAGGAATAATCACTCTGTGTCTGACCCGGAAGAGTTTGATGTGAATGTGTAGAGAAATAATGACTCTGTTTCTGACCCCGGGAGTGTTTGATGGGACCGGGTTGAGGAATAATCTCTCTGTGTCTGACCCCGGGAGTGTGTGATGGGACGGTGAGGATTGAGATTCACTCTGTGTCTGACCCCGGAAGAGTTTGATGTGACCGTGTAGAGGAATAATGACTCTGTTTCTGACCCAGGGAGTGTTTGATGGGACCGTGTAGAGGAATAATCTCTCTGTGTCTGACCCAGGGAGTGTTTGATTGTACCGTGTAGAGGAATAAACTCTCTGTGTCTGTCCCCGGGAGTGTGTGATGGGACGGTGAGGATTGCGATTCACTCTGTGTCTGACCCCTGGAGTGTTTGATGGTACCGTGTAGAGGAATAATCTCTCTGTGTCTGACCCCGGGAGAGTGTGATGAGACGGTGTGGAAGGAGATTCACACTGTGTCTGACACCGGGAGTGTTTGATGGGACCGTGTAGAGGAATAATCACTCTGTGTCTGACCCCGGGAGAGTGTGATGGGACGGTGTGGAAGGAGATTCAAAATGTGTCTGACACCGGGAGTGTTTGATTGGACCGTGTAGAGGAATAATCACTCTGTGTCTGACACCGGGAGTGTGTGATGGTACCGTGTTGAGGAATAATCACTCTGTGTCTGACCCAGGGAGCGTTTGATGGGAACGTCTAGAGGAATATTCACTCTGTGTCTGACCACGGGAGTGTTTGATGGTACCGTGTAGAGGAATAATCTCTCTGTGTCTGACCCCGGGTGTGTGTGATGTGACGTTGTGGAGGGAGATCCACTCTGTGTCTGAAACCGGGAGTGTGTGATGGGCAGTGTAGAGGAATAATCACTCCGTGTCTGACCCCGGGAATTTGTGACGGGACGGGGTGGACGGAGATTCACTCTGTGTCTGACTCCGGCAGTGTTTGATGCGACCGTGTTGAGGAATCATCCCTTTTTGTATGACCCAGGGAGTGTGTGATGGGACCGTGTGGAGGGAGATTCACTCTGTGTCTGACCCCGGGACTGTGTGATGCGTTGGTGTAGAGGATTAATCACTCTGTGTCTGAAGACCGGAGTGTGTCATGGGACGGTGTGGAGGGAGATTCACTCTCTGTCTGACCCCGGGAGTGTTTGATGGGACCGTGTAGAGGAATAATCACTCTGTGTCTGACCACGGGTGTGTGTGATGGGACGGTGTGGAGGGAGATTCACTCTGTGGTGACCCCGGGAGTGTTTGATTGGACCGTGTAGAGGAATAATCACTCTGTGTCTGACCCCGGGTGTGTATGATGGGACGGTGTGGATTTAATTTCACACTGTGTCTGACCCCGGGAGTGTTTGATGGGACCTTGTAGTTGAATAATCACTCTGTGTCTGACCCCCGGGAGCGTTTGATGGGACCGTGTAGAGGAATAATCACTCTGTGTCTGACCCCGGGAGGGAATGATGGGGCCGTGTAGAGGAATAATCTCTCTGTGTCTGACCCCGGGAGTGTGTGATGGGACGCTGTGGATTGAGATTCACTCTGTGTCTGACCCCGGGAGTGTTTGATGGGACCTTGTAGTGGAATAATCACTCTGTGTCTTACCCCCAGAGTGTTTGATCGATCCGTGTAGAGGAATAATCACTCTGTGTCTAACCCCCGGGAGCGTTTGATGGACCGTGTAGAGGAATAATCACTCTGTGTCTGACCCCGGGAGAGTTTGATGGGGCCGTGTAGAGGAATAATCACTATGTGTCTGACCCCGGGAGTGTTTAATGGGACCGTGTAGAGGAAAAATCACTCTGTGTCTGACCCCGGGAGTGTGTGATGGGACGGAGTTGAAGGAGATTCACACTGTGTCTGACACCGGGAGTGTTTGATGGGACCGTGCAGAGGAATAATCACTCTGTGTCTGACCCCGGGAGAGTGTGATGGGACGGTGTGGAAGGAGATTCACACTGTGTCTGACACCGGGAGTGTTTGATGGGACCGTGTAGAGGAATAATCACTCTGTGTCTGACACCGGGAGTGTTTGATGGGACCGTGTAGAGGAATAATCACTCTGTGTCTGACACCGGGAGTGTGTGATGGTACCGTGTTGAGGAATAATCTCTCTGTGTCTGACCCCGGGAGTGTTTGATGGGACCGTGTAGAGGAATGATCACTCTGTGTCTGACCCCGGAAGAGATTGATGTGACCGTGCAGAGGAATAATGTCTCTGTTTCAGACCCCGGGATTGTTTGATGGGACCGTGTAGAGGAATAATCTCTCTGTGTCTGACCCAGGGAGTCTTTGATGGTACCGTGTAGAGGAATAATCTCTCTGTGTCTGACCCCGGGAGTGTGCGATGGGACGGTGAGGATTGAGATTCACTCTGTGTCTGACCCCGGAAGAGTTTGATGTGACCGTGTAGAGGAATAATGACTCTGTTTCTGACCCAGGGAGTGTTTGATGGGACCGTGTAGAGGAATAATCTCTCTGTGTCTGACCCAGGGAGTGTTTGATTGTACCGTGTAGAGGAATAATCTCTCTGTGTCTGTCCCAGGGAGTGTGTGATGGGACGGTGAGGATTGAGATTCACTCTGTGTCTGACCCCGGGAGTGTTTGATGGTACCGTGTAGAGGAATAATCTCTCTTTGTCTGACCCCGGGAGAGTGTGATGGGACGGTGTGGAAGGAGATTCACACTGTGTCTGACACCGGGAGTGCTTGATGGGACCGTGTAGAGGAATAATCACTCTGTGTCTGACCACGGGTGTGTGTGATGGGACGGTGTGGAGGGAGATTCACTCTGTGTCTGACCCCGGGAGAGTGTGATGGGCGGTCTAGAGGAATAATCACTCTGTGGTGACCCCGGGAGTGTTTGATTGGACCGTGTAGAGGAATAATCACTCTGTGTCTGTCCCCGGGTGTGTATGATGGGACGGTGTGGATTTAATTTCACTCTGTGTCTGACCCCCGGGAGCGTTTGATGGGACCGTGTAGAGGAATAATCACTCTGTGTCTGACCCCGGGAGGGAATGATGGGGCCGTGTAGAGGAATAATCACTATGTGTCTGACCCCGGGAGTGTTTGATGGGACCGTGTAGAGGAATAATCACTCTGTGTCTGACCCCGGGAGTGTGTGATGTGACGCGGTGGATTGAGATTCACTCTGTGTCTGACACCTGGAATGTTTGATGGGACCGTGTTGAGGAATAATCACTCTGTGTCTGACCCCGGGAGTTTGTGATGGGACGGAGTTGAAGGAGATTCACACTGTGTCTGACACCGGGAGTGTATGATGGGACCGTGTAGAGGAATAATCACTCTGTGTCTGACCCCGGGAGAGTGTGATGGGACGGTGTGGAAGGAGATTCACACTGTGTCTGACACCGGGAGTGTTTGATGGGACCGTGTAGAGGAATAATCACTCTGTGTCTGAAGACCGGAGTGTGTCATGGGACGGTGTGGAGGGAGATTCACTCTCTGTCTGACCCCGGGAGTGTTTGATGGGACCGTGTAGAGGAATAATCACTCTGTGTCTGACCACGGGTGTGTGTGATGGGACGGTGTGGAGGGAGATTCACTCTGTGGTGACCCCGGGAGTGTTTGATTGGACCGTGTAGAGGAATAATCACTCTGTGTCTGACCCCGGGTGTGTATGATGGGACGGTGTGGATTTAATTTCACACTGTGTCTGACCCCGGGAGTGTTTGATGGGACCTTGTAGTTGAATAATCACTCTGTGTCTGACCCCCGGGAGCGTTTGATGGGACCGTGTAGAGGAATAATCACTCTGTGTCTGACCCCGGGAGGGAATGATGGGGCCGTGTAGAGGAATAATCTCTCTGTGTCTGACCCCGGGAGTGTGTGATGGGACGCTGTGGATTGAGATTCACTCTGTGTCTGACCCCGGGAGTGTTTGATGGGACCTTGTAGTGGAATAATCACTCTGTGTCTTACCCCCAGAGTGTTTGATCGATCCGTGTAGAGGAATAATCACTCTGTGTCTAACCCCCGGGAGCGTTTGATGGACCGTGTAGAGGAATAATCACTCTGTGTCTGACCCCGGGAGAGTTTGATGGGGCCGTGTAGAGGAATAATCACTATGTGTCTGACCCCGGGAGTGTTTAATGGGACCGTGTAGAGGAAAAATCACTCTGTGTCTGACCCCGGGAGTGTGTGATGGGACGGAGTTGAAGGAGATTCACACTGTGTCTGACACCGGGAGTGTTTGATGGGACCGTGCAGAGGAATAATCACTCTGTGTCTGACCCCGGGAGAGTGTGATGGGACGGTGTGGAAGGAGATTCACACTGTGTCTGACACCGGGAGTGTTTGATGGGACCGTGTAGAGGAATAATCACTCTGTGTCTGACACCGGGAGTGTTTGATGGGACCGTGTAGAGGAATAATCACTCTGTGTCTGACACCGGGAGTGTGTGATGGTACCGTGTTGAGGAATAATCTCTCTGTGTCTGACCCCGGGAGTGTTTGATGGGACCGTGTAGAGGAATGATCACTCTGTGTCTGACCCCGGAAGAGATTGATGTGACCGTGCAGAGGAATAATGTCTCTGTTTCAGACCCCGGGATTGTTTGATGGGACCGTGTAGAGGAATAATCTCTCTGTGTCTGACCCAGGGAGTCTTTGATGGTACCGTGTAGAGGAATAATCTCTCTGTGTCTGACCCCGGGAGTGTGCGATGGGACGGTGAGGATTGAGATTCACTCTGTGTCTGACCCCGGAAGAGTTTGATGTGACCGTGTAGAGGAATAATGACTCTGTTTCTGACCCAGGGAGTGTTTGATGGGACCGTGTAGAGGAATAATCTCTCTGTGTCTGACCCAGGGAGTGTTTGATTGTACCGTGTAGAGGAATAATCTCTCTGTGTCTGTCCCAGGGAGTGTGTGATGGGACGGTGAGGATTGAGATTCACTCTGTGTCTGACCCCGGGAGTGTTTGATGGTACCGTGTAGAGGAATAATCTCTCTTTGTCTGACCCCGGGAGAGTGTGATGGGACGGTGTGGAAGGAGATTCACACTGTGTCTGACACCGGGAGTGCTTGATGGGACCGTGTAGAGGAATAATCACTCTGTGTCTGACCACGGGTGTGTGTGATGGGACGGTGTGGAGGGAGATTCACTCTGTGTCTGACCCCGGGAGAGTGTGATGGGCGGTCTAGAGGAATAATCACTCTGTGGTGACCCCGGGAGTGTTTGATTGGACCGTGTAGAGGAATAATCACTCTGTGTCTGTCCCCGGGTGTGTATGATGGGACGGTGTGGATTTAATTTCACTCTGTGTCTGACCCCCGGGAGCGTTTGATGGGACCGTGTAGAGGAATAATCACTCTGTGTCTGACCCCGGGAGGGAATGATGGGGCCGTGTAGAGGAATAATCACTCTGTGTCTGACCCCGGGAGTGTGTGATGGTACCGTGTAGAGGAATAATCTCTCTGTGTCTGACCCCGGGAGTGTGTGATGTGACGCGGTGGATTGAGATTCACTCTGTGTCTGACACCTGGAATGTTTGATGGGACCGTGTTGAGGAATAATCACTCTGTGTCTGACCCCGGGAGTTTGTGATGGGACGGAGTTGAAGGAGATTCACACTGTGTCTGACACCGGGAGTGTATGATGGGACCGTGTAGAGGAATAATCACTCTGTGTCTGACCCCGGGAGAGTGTGATGGGACGGTGTGGAAGGAGATTCACACTGTGTCTGACACCGGGAGTGTTTGATGGGACCGTGTAGAGGAATAATCTCTCTGTGTCTGACCCAGGGAGTCTTTGATGGTACCGTGTAGAGGAATAATCTCTCTGTGTCTGACCCCGGGAGTGTGTGATGGGACGGTGAGGATTGAGATTCACTCTGTGTCTGACCCCGGAAGAGTTTGATGTGACCGTGTAGAGGAATAATGACTCTGTTTCTGACCCAGGGAGTGTTTGATGGGACCGTGTAGAGGAATAATCTCTCTGTGTCTGACCCAGGGAGTGTTTGATTGTACCGTGTAGAGGAATAAACTCTCTGTGTCTGTCCCCGGGAGTGTGTGATGGGACGGTGAGGATTGAGGTTCACTCTGTGTCTGACCCCTGGAGTGTTTGATGGGACCGTGTAGAGGAATAATCACTCTGTGTCTGACCCCGGGAGAGTGTGATGGGACGGGGTGGAAGGAGATTCACACTGTGTCTGACAGCGGGAGTGTTTGATTGGACCGTGTAGAGGAATAATCACTCTGTGTCTGACACCGGGAGTGTGTGATGGTACCGTGTTGAGGAATAATCACTCTGTGTCTGAACCGGAAGAGTTTGATGTGAATGTGTAGAGGAATAATGACTCTTGTTTCTGACCCCGGGAGTGTTTGATTGGACCGCGTAGAGGAATAATCTCTCTGTGTCTGACCCAGGGAGCGTTTGATGGGAACGTCTAGAGGAATATTCACTCTGTGTCTGACCACGGGAGTGTTTGATGGGACCGTGTAGAGGAATAATCACTCTGTGTCTGACCCCGGGAGTGTGTGATGGGACGGTGTTGTAGGAAATTCACATCGTGTCTGACACCGGGAGTGTTTGATGGGACGGTGTGGAGGGAGATTCACTCTGTGTCTGAAACCGGGAGTGTGTGATGGGCAGTGTAGAGGAATAATCACTCCGTGTTTGACCCCGGGAATTTGTGACGGGACGGTGTGGAGGGAGATTCACTCTGTGTCTGACCCCGGGAGTGAGTGATGGGCGTTGAAGAGGAATAATCACTCTGTGTATGACCCCAGGGGTTTGTGACTGGACGGTGTGGAGGGAGATTCACTCTGTGTCTGACCCCGGGAGTGTTTCATGGGACCGTGTAGAGTAATAATCACTCTGTGTTTGACCACGGGAATGTGTGATGCGTTGGTGTAGAGGATTAATCACTCTGTGTCTGACGACCGGAGTGTGTGATGGGACGGTGTGGAGGGAGATTCACTCTCTGTCTGACCCCGGGAGTGTTTGATGGGACCGTGTAGAGGAATAATCACTCTGTGTCTGACCACGGGTGTGTGTGATGGGACGGTGTGGAGGGAGATTCACTCTGTGTCTGACCCCGGGAGAGTGTGATGGGCGGTGTAGAGGAATAATCACTCTGTGGTGACCCCGGGAGTGTTTGATTGGACCGTGTAGAGGAATAATCACTCTGTGTCTGACCCCGGGTGTGTATGATCGGACGGTGTGGATTTAATTTCACACTGTGTCTGACCCCGGGAGTGTTTGATGGGACCTTGTAGTTGAATAATCACTCTGTCTGACCCCCGGGAGCGTTTGATGGGACCGGGTAGAGGAATAATCACTCTGTGTCTGACCCCGGGAGGGAATGATGGGGCCGTGTAGAGGAATAATCTCTCTGTGTCTGACCCCGGGAGTGTGTGATGGGACGCTGTGGATTGAGATTCACTCTGTGTCTGACCCCGGGAGTGTTTGATGGGACCTTGTAGTGGAATAATCACTCTGTGTCTTACCCCCAGAGTGTTTGATCGATCCGTGTAGAGGAATAATCACTCTGTGTCTAACCCCCGGGAGCGATTGATGGGACCGTGTAGAGGAATAATCACTCTGTGTCTGACCCCGGGAGAGTTTGATGGGGCCGTGTAGAGGAATAATCACTCTGTGTCTGACCCCGGGAGTATGTGATTGGACGGAGTTTAAGGAGATGCACACTGTGTCTGACACCGGGAGTGTTTGATGGGACCGTGTAGAGGAATAATCACTCTGTGTCTGACACCGGGAGTGTGTGATGGTACCGTGTTGAGGAATAATCACTCTGTGTCTGACCCCGGAAGAGTTTGATGTGACCGTGCAGAGGAATAATGTCTCTGTTTCAGACCCCGGGATTGTTTGATGGGACCGTGTAGAGGAATAATCTCTCTGTGTCTGACCCAGGGAGTCTTTGATGGTACCGTGTAGAGGAATAATCTCTCTGTGTCTGACCCCGGGAGTGTGCGATGGGACGGTGAGTTTTGAGATTCACTCTATGTCTGACCCCGGAAGAGTTTGATGTGACCGTGTAGAGGAATAATCTCTCTGTGTCTGACCCCGGGAGAGTGTGATGGGACCGTGTAGAGGAATAATCTCTCTGTGTCTGACCCAGGGAGTGTTTGATTGTACCGTGTAGAGGAATAAACTCTCTGTGTCTGTCCCCGGGAGTGTGTGATGGGACGGTGAGGATTGAGATTCACTTTGTGTCTGACCCCGGGAGTGTTTGATGGTACCGTGTAGAGGAATAATCTTTCTGTGTCTGACCCCGGGAGAGTGTGATGGGACGGTGTGGAAGGAGATTCACACTGTGTCTGACACCGGGAGTGTTTGATGGGACGGCGTGGAGGGAGAATCACTCTGTGTCTGACCCCGGGAGTGTTTCATGGGACCGTGTAGAGTAATAATCACTCTGTGTTTGACCACGGGAATGTGTGATGCGTTGGTGTAGAGGATTAATCACTCTGTGTCTGACGACCGGAGTGTGTGATGGGACGGTGTGGAGGGAGATTCACTCTCTGTCTGACCCCGGGAGTGTTTGATGGGACCGTGTAGAGGAATAATCACTCTGTGTCTGACCACGGGTGAGTGTGATGGGACGGTGTGTAGGGAGATTCACTCTGTGTCTGACCCCGGGAGAGTGTGATGGGCGGTGTTGAGGAATAATCACTCTGTGGTGACCCCGTGTGTGTATGATGGGACGGTGTGGATTTAATTTCACTCTGTGTCTGACACCGGGAGTGTTTGATGGGACCTTGTAGTTGAATAATCACTCTTTGTCTGACCCCCGGGAGCGTTTGATGGGACCGTGTAGAGGAATAATCACTCTGTGTCTGACCCCGGGAGAGAATGATGGGGCCGTGTAGAGGAATAATCACTCTGTGTCTGACCCCGGGAGTGTTTGATGGGACCGGGTAGAGGAATATTCACTCTGTGTCTGACCCAGAGAGTGTGTGATGGGACGGTGTTGAAGGAGATTCACACTGTGTCTGACACCGGGAGTGTGTGATGGTACCGTGTAGAGGAAGAATCTCTCTGTGTCTTACCCCCGGAGTGTTTGATGGTTCCGTGTAGAGGAATAATCACTCTGTGTCTAACCCCCGGGAGCGTTTGATGGGACCGTGTAGAGGAATAATCACTCTGTGTCTGACCCCGGGAGAGGTTGATGGGGCCGTGTATAGGAATAATCACTATGTGTCTGACCCCGGGAGTGTTTGATGGGACCGTGTAGAGGAATAATCACTCTGTGTCTGACCCCGGGAGTGTGTGATGGGACGGAGTTGAAGGAGATTCACACTGTGTCTGACACCGGGAGTGTATGATGGTACCGTGTAGAGGAATGATCTCACTGTGTCTGACCACGGAAGTGTTTGATGTGACCTTGTAGAAGAATAATGACTCTGTGTCTGACACCTGGAGTGTTTGACGGGACCGTGTAGAGGAATAAACACTCTGTGTCTGACCCCGGGAGTGTTTGGTGGTACCGTGTATAGGAATGATCTCTCTGTGTCTGACCCCGGGATAGTTTGATGGTACCGTGTAGAGGAATAATCTCTCTGTGTCTGACCCCGGGTTTGTGTGATGGGACGGTGTGGATTGAGATTCACTCTGTGTCTGACCCCCAGGAGCGTTTGATGGGACCGTGTAGAGAAATAATCACTCTGTGTCTGACCCCGGGAGAGTATGATGGGGCCGTGTAGAGGAATAATCACTCTGTGTCTGACCCCGGGAGTGTTTGATGGGACCGTGTAGAGGAATAATCACTCTGTGTCTGACCCCGGGAGTGTGTGATGGGACGGTGTGGAGGGAGATTCACTCTGTGTCTGACCCCGGGAGTGTTTCATGGGACCGTGTAGAGTAATAATCACTCTGTGTTTGACCACGGGAATGTGTGATGCGTTGGTGTAGAGGATTAATCACTCTGTGTCTGACGACCGGAGTGTGTGATGGGACGGTGTGGAGGGAGATTCACTCTCTGTCTGACCCCGGGAGTGTTTGATGGGACAGTGTAGAGGAATAATCACTCTGTGTCTGACCACGGGTGTGTGTGATGGGACGGTGTGGAGGGAGATTCACTCTGTGTCTGACCCCGGGAGAGTGTGATGGGCGGTGTAGAGGAATAATCACTCTGTGGTGACCCCGGGAGTGTTTGATTGGACCGTGTAGAGGAATAATCACTCTGTGTCTGTCCCCGGGTGTGTATGATGGGACGGTGTGGATTTAATTTCACACTGTGTCTGACCCCGGGAGTGTTTGATGGGACCTTGTAGTTGAATAATCACTCTGTGTCTGACCCCCTGGAGCGTTTGATGGGACCGTGTAGAGGAATAATCACTCTGTGTCTGACCCCGGGAGGGAATGATGGGGCCGTGTAGAGGAATAATCTCTCTGTGTCTGACCCCGGGAGTGTGTGATGGGACGCTGTGGATTGAGATTCACTCTGTGTCTGACCCCGGGAGTGTTTGATGGGACCTTGTAGTGGAATAATCACTCTGTGTCTTACCCCCGGAGTGTTTGATCGATCCGTGAAGAGGAATAATCACTCTGTTTCTAACCCCCGGGAGCGTTTGATGGGACCGTGTAGAGGAATAATCACTCTGTGTCTGACCCCGGGAGAGTTTGATGGGGCCGTGTAGAGGAATAATCACTATGTGTCTGACCCCGGGAGAGTGTGATGGGACGGTGTGGAAGGAGATTCACACTGTGTCTGACACCGGGAGTGTTTGATGGGACCGTGTAGAGGAATAATCACTCTGTGTCTGACCCCGGGAGAGTGTGATGGGACGGTGTGGAAGGAGATTCACACTGTGTCTGACACCGGGAGTGTTTGATGGGACCGTGTAGAGGAATAATCACTCTGTGTCTGACACCGGGAGTGTGTGATGGTACCGTGTTGAGGAATGATCACTCTGTGTCTGACCCCGGAAGAGTTTGATGTGACCGTGCAGAGGAATAATGTCTCTGTTTCAGACCCCGGGATTGTTTGATGGGACCGTGTAGAGGAATAATCTCTCTGTGTCTGACCCAGGGAGTCTTTGATGGTACCGTGTAGAGGAATAATCTCTCTGTGTCTGACCCCGGGAGTGTGCGATGGGACGGTGAGGATTGAGATTCACTCTGTGTCTGACCCCGGAAGAGTTTGATGTGACCGTGTAGAGGAATAATGACTCTGTTTCTGACCCAGGGAGTGTTTGATGGGACCGTGTAGAGGAATAATCACTCTGTGTCTGACCACGGGTGTGTGTGATGGGACGGTGTGGAGGGAGATTCACTCTGTGTCTGACCCCGGGAGAGTGTGATGGGCGGTGTAGAGGAATAATCACTCTGTGGTGACCCCGGGAGTGTTTGATTGGACCGTGTAGAGGAATAATCACTCTGTGTCTGACCCCGGGTGTGTATGATCGGACGGTGTGGATTTAATTTCACACTGTGTCTGACCCCGGGAGTGTTTGATGGGACCTTGTAGTTGAATAATCACTCTGTCTGACCCCCGGGAGCGTTTGATGGGACCGGGTAGAGGAATAATCACTCTGTGTCTGACCCCGGGAGGGAATGATGGGGCCGTGTAGAGGAATAATCTCTCTGTGTCTGACCCCGGGAGTGTGTGATGGGACGCTGTGGATTGAGATTCACTCTGTGTCTGACCCCGGGAGTGTTTGATGGGACCTTGTAGTGGAATAATCACTCTGTGTCTTACCCCCAGAGTGTTTGATCGATCCGTGTAGAGGAATAATCACTCTGTGTCTAACCCCCGGGAGCGATTGATGGGACCGTGTAGAGGAATAATCACTCTGTGTCTGACCCCGGGAGAGTTTGATGGGGCCGTGTAGAGGAATAATCACTCTGTGTCTGACCCCGGGAGTATGTGATTGGACGGAGTTTAAGGAGATGCACACTGTGTCTGACACCGGGAGTGTTTGATGGGACCGTGTAGAGGAATAATCACTCTGTGTCTGACACCGGGAGTGTGTGATGGTACCGTGTTGAGGAATAATCACTCTGTGTCTGACCCCGGAAGAGTTTGATGTGACCGTGCAGAGGAATAATGTCTCTGTTTCAGACCCCGGGATTGTTTGATGGGACCGTGTAGAGGAATAATCTCTCTGTGTCTGACCCAGGGAGTCTTTGATGGTACCGTGTAGAGGAATAATCTCTCTGTGTCTGACCCCGGGAGTGTGCGATGGGACGGTGAGTTTTGAGATTCACTCTATGTCTGACCCCGGAAGAGTTTGATGTGACCGTGTAGAGGAATAATCTCTCTGTGTCTGACCCCGGGAGAGTGTGATGGGACCGTGTAGAGGAATAATCTCTCTGTGTCTGACCCAGGGAGTGTTTGATTGTACCGTGTAGAGGAATAAACTCTCTGTGTCTGTCCCCGGGAGTGTGTGATGGGACGGTGAGGATTGAGATTCACTTTGTGTCTGACCCCGGGAGTGTTTGATGGTACCGTGTAGAGGAATAATCTTTCTGTGTCTGACCCCGGGAGAGTGTGATGGGACGGTGTGGAAGGAGATTCACACTGTGTCTGACACCGGGAGTGTTTGATGGGACGGCGTGGAGGGAGAATCACTCTGTGTCTGACCCCGGGAGTGTTTCATGGGACCGTGTAGAGTAATAATCACTCTGTGTTTGACCACGGGAATGTGTGATGCGTTGGTGTAGAGGATTAATCACTCTGTGTCTGACGACCGGAGTGTGTGATGGGACGGTGTGGAGGGAGATTCACTCTCTGTCTGACCCCGGGAGTGTTTGATGGGACCGTGTAGAGGAATAATCACTCTGTGTCTGACCACGGGTGAGTGTGATGGGACGGTGTGTAGGGAGATTCACTCTGTGTCTGACCCCGGGAGAGTGTGATGGGCGGTGTTGAGGAATAATCACTCTGTGGTGACCCCGTGTGTGTATGATGGGACGGTGTGGATTTAATTTCACTCTGTGTCTGACACCGGGAGTGTTTGATGGGACCTTGTAGTTGAATAATCACTCTTTGTCTGACCCCCGGGAGCGTTTGATGGGACCGTGTAGAGGAATAATCACTCTGTGTCTGACCCCGGGAGAGAATGATGGGGCCGTGTAGAGGAATAATCACTCTGTGTCTGACCCCGGGAGTGTTTGATGGGACCGGGTAGAGGAATATTCACTCTGTGTCTGACCCAGAGAGTGTGTGATGGGACGGTGTTGAAGGAGATTCACACTGTGTCTGACACCGGGAGTGTGTGATGGTACCGTGTAGAGGAAGAATCTCTCTGTGTCTTACCCCCGGAGTGTTTGATGGTTCCGTGTAGAGGAATAATCACTCTGTGTCTAACCCCCGGGAGCGTTTGATGGGACCGTGTAGAGGAATAATCACTCTGTGTCTGACCCCGGGAGAGGTTGATGGGGCCGTGTATAGGAATAATCACTATGTGTCTGACCCCGGGAGTGTTTGATGGGACCGTGTAGAGGAATAATCACTCTGTGTCTGACCCCGGGAGTGTGTGATGGGACGGAGTTGAAGGAGATTCACACTGTGTCTGACACCGGGAGTGTATGATGGTACCGTGTAGAGGAATGATCTCACTGTGTCTGACCACGGAAGTGTTTGATGTGACCTTGTAGAAGAATAATGACTCTGTGTCTGACACCTGGAGTGTTTGACGGGACCGTGTAGAGGAATAAACACTCTGTGTCTGACCCCGGGAGTGTTTGGTGGTACCGTGTATAGGAATGATCTCTCTGTGTCTGACCCCGGGATAGTTTGATGGTACCGTGTAGAGGAATAATCTCTCTGTGTCTGACCCCGGGTTTGTGTGATGGGACGGTGTGGATTGAGATTCACTCTGTGTCTGACCCCCAGGAGCGTTTGATGGGACCGTGTAGAGAAATAATCACTCTGTGTCTGACCCCGGGAGAGTATGATGGGGCCGTGTAGAGGAATAATCACTCTGTGTCTGACCCCGGGAGTGTTTGATGGGACCGTGTAGAGGAATAATCACTCTGTGTCTGACCCCGGGAGTGTGTGATGGGACGGTGTGGAGGGAGATTCACTCTGTGTCTGACCCCGGGAGTGTTTCATGGGACCGTGTAGAGTAATAATCACTCTGTGTTTGACCACGGGAATGTGTGATGCGTTGGTGTAGAGGATTAATCACTCTGTGTCTGACGACCGGAGTGTGTGATGGGACGGTGTGGAGGGAGATTCACTCTCTGTCTGACCCCGGGAGTGTTTGATGGGACAGTGTAGAGGAATAATCACTCTGTGTCTGACCACGGGTGTGTGTGATGGGACGGTGTGGAGGGAGATTCACTCTGTGTCTGACCCCGGGAGAGTGTGATGGGCGGTGTAGAGGAATAATCACTCTGTGGTGACCCCGGGAGTGTTTGATTGGACCGTGTAGAGGAATAATCACTCTGTGTCTGTCCCCGGGTGTGTATGATGGGACGGTGTGGATTTAATTTCACACTGTGTCTGACCCCGGGAGTGTTTGATGGGACCTTGTAGTTGAATAATCACTCTGTGTCTGACCCCCTGGAGCGTTTGATGGGACCGTGTAGAGGAATAATCACTCTGTGTCTGACCCCGGGAGGGAATGATGGGGCCGTGTAGAGGAATAATCTCTCTGTGTCTGACCCCGGGAGTGTGTGATGGGACGCTGTGGATTGAGATTCACTCTGTGTCTGACCCCGGGAGTGTTTGATGGGACCTTGTAGTGGAATAATCACTCTGTGTCTTACCCCCGGAGTGTTTGATCGATCCGTGAAGAGGAATAATCACTCTGTTTCTAACCCCCGGGAGCGTTTGATGGGACCGTGTAGAGGAATAATCACTCTGTGTCTGACCCCGGGAGAGTTTGATGGGGCCGTGTAGAGGAATAATCACTATGTGTCTGACCCCGGGAGAGTGTGATGGGACGGTGTGGAAGGAGATTCACACTGTGTCTGACACCGGGAGTGTTTGATGGGACCGTGTAGAGGAATAATCACTCTGTGTCTGACCCCGGGAGAGTGTGATGGGACGGTGTGGAAGGAGATTCACACTGTGTCTGACACCGGGAGTGTTTGATGGGACCGTGTAGAGGAATAATCACTCTGTGTCTGACACCGGGAGTGTGTGATGGTACCGTGTTGAGGAATGATCACTCTGTGTCTGACCCCGGAAGAGTTTGATGTGACCGTGCAGAGGAATAATGTCTCTGTTTCAGACCCCGGGATTGTTTGATGGGACCGTGTAGAGGAATAATCTCTCTGTGTCTGACCCAGGGAGTCTTTGATGGCACCGTGTAGAGGAATAATCTCTCTGTGTCTGACCCCGGGAGTGTGCGATGGGACGGTGAGGATTGAGATTCACTCTGTGTCTGACCCCGGAAGAGTTTGATGTGACCGTGTAGAGGAATAATGACTCTGTTTCTGACCCAGGGAGTGTTTGATGGGACCGTGTAGAGGAATAATCTCTCTGTGTCTGACCCAGGGAGTGTTTGATTGTACCGTGTAGAGGAATAAGCTCTCTGTGTCTGTCCCCGGGAGTGTGTGATTCGACGGTGAGGATTGAGATTCACTCTGTGTCTGACCCCGGGAGTGTGTGATGGGACGGTGTGGAAGGAGATTCACACTGTGTCTGACACCGGGAGTGTTTGATGGGACCGTGCAGAGGAATAATCACTCTGTGTCTGACCCCGGCAGAGTGTGATGGGACGGTGTGGAAGGAGATTCACACTGTGTCTGACACCGGGAGTGTTTGATTGGACCGTGTAGAGGAATAATCACTCTGTGTCTGACACCGGGAGTGTGTGATGGTACCGTGTTGAGGAATAATCACTCGGTGTCTGACCCCGGAAGAGTTTGATGTGAATGTGTAGAGGAATAATGACTCTGTTTCTGACCCCGGGAGTGTTTGATTGGACCGCGTAGAGGAATAATCTCTCTGTGTCTGACCCAGGGAGCGTTTGATGGGAACGTCTAGAGGAATAATCACTCTGTGTCTGACCCAGGGAGAGTTTCATGGGGCCGTGTAGATTAATATTCACTCTGTGTCTGACCACGGGAGTGTTTGATGGGACCGTGTAGAGGAATAATTACTCTGTGTCTGACCCCGGGAGAGTGTGATGGGACGGTGTTGTAGGAGATTCACACCGTGTCTGACACCGGGAGTGTTTGATGGGACCGTGTAGAGGAATAATCACTCTGTGTCTGACACCGGGAGTGTGTGATGGTACCGAGTAGAGGAATAATCACTCTGTGTCTGACACCGGGAGTGTGTGATGGTACCGTGCTGAGGAATAATCACTCTGTGTCTGACCCCGGAAGAGTTTGATGTGACCGTGCATAGGAATAATGACTCTGTTTCAGACCCCGGGAGTGTTGGATGGGACCGTGCAGAGGAATAATCTCTCTGTGTCTGTCCCAGGGAGTGTTTGATGGTACCGTGTAGAGGAATAATCTCTCTGTGTCTGACCCCGGGAGTGCGTGATGGGACGGTGAGGATTGAGATTCACTCTGTGTCTGACCCCGGAAGAGTTTGATGTGACCGTGTAGAGGAATAATGACTCTGTTTCTGACCCAGGGAGTGTTTGATGGGACCGTGTAGAGGAATAATCTCTCTGTGTTTGACGCAGGGAGTGTTTGATTGTACCGCGTAGAGGAATAAGCTCTCTGTGTCTGACCCAGGGAGTGTGTGATGGGACGGTGAGGTTTGAGATTCACTCTGTGTCTGACCCCGGGAGTGTTTGATGGTACCGTGAAGAGGAATAATCTCTCTGTGTCTGACCCCGGGAGAGTGTGATGGGACGGTGTGGAAGGAGATTCACACTGTGTCTGACGCCGGGAGTGTTTGATGGGACCGTGTAGAGGAATAATCACTCTGTGTCTGACCCCGGGAGAGTGTGATGGGACTGTGTGGAAGGAGATTCACACTGTGTCTGACACCGGGAGTGTTTGATGGGACCTTGTAGAGGAATAATCACTCTGTTTCTGACCCCGGGAGTGTATGATGGTACCGTGTAGAGGAATAATCACTCTGTGTCTGACCACGGAAGTGTTTCATGTGACCTTGTAGAAGAATAATGACTCTGTGTCTGACACCGGGAGTGTTTGACGGGAGCGTGTAGAGGAATAATCTCTGTGTCTGACCCCGGGAGTGTTCGGTGGTACCGTGTACAGGAATAATCTCTCTGTGTCTGACCCCGGGATTGTTTGATTGTACCGTGTAGAAGAATAATCTCTCTGTGTCTGACCCCGGGAGTGTGTGATGGGAAGGTGTGGATTGAGATTCACTCTGTGTCTGACCCCCAGGAGCGTTTGATGGGACCGTGTAGTGAAATAATCACTCTGTGTCTGACCCGGGGAGAGTATGATGGGGCCGTGTAGAGGAATAATCACTCTGTGTCTGACCCCGGGAGTGTTTGATGGGACCGTGTAGAGGAATAATCACTCTGTGTCTGACCCCGGGAGTGTGTGATGGGACGGTGGTGGAGGATATTCACACTGTGTCTGACACAGGGAGTGTGTGATGGTACCGTGTAGAGGAATAATCACTCTGTGTCTGACCACGGAAGAGTCTGATGTGACCTTGTTGAGGAATAATGACTCTGTGTCTTACCACCGGAGTGCTTGATGGGACCGTGTAGAGGAATAATCACTCCGTGTCTGACCCCGGGAATTTGTGACGGGACGGGGTGGACGGAGATTCACTCTGTGTCTGACCCCGGGAGTGTTTGATGGGACCGTGTAGAGGAATAATCACTCTGTGTCTGACCCCGGGAGTGTGTGATGGGACGGTGTGGAAGGAGATTCACTCTGTGTCTGAAACCGGGAGTGTGTGATGGGCAGGGTAGAGGAATAATCACTCCGTGTTTGACACCGGGAATTTGTGACGGGACGGTGTGGACGGAGATTCACTCTGTGTCTGACCCCGGGAGTGTTTAATGGGACCGTGTAGAGGAATAATCACTCTGTGTCTGACCCCGGGAGAGTGTGATGGGACGGCGTGGAGGGAGAATCACTCTGTGTCTGACTCCGGCAGTGTTTGATGCGACCGTGTTGAGGAATTATCCCTCTTTGTATGACCCAGGGAGTGTGTGATGGGACCGTGTGGAGGGAGATTCACTCTGTGTCTGACCCCGGGAGTGTGTGATGGGCGTTGTAGAGGAATAATCACTCTGTGTATGACCCCCGGGGTTTGTGACTGGACGGTGTGGAGGGAGATTCACTCTCTGTCTGACCCCGGGAGTGTTTTATGGGACCGTGTAGAGTAATAATCACTCTGTGTTTGACCACGGGAATGTGTGATGCGTTGGTGTAGAGGATTAATCACTCTGTGTCTGACGACCGGAGTGTGTGATGGGACCGTGTAGAGGAATACTCTCTGTGTCTGACCCAGTGAGTGTTTGATGGTACCGTGTAGAGGAGTAATCTCTCTGTGTCTGACCCCGGGAGAGTGTGATGGGACGGTGAGGATTGAGATTCACTCTGTGTCTGACCCTGGAAGAGTTTGATGTGACCGTGTAGAGGAATAATGACTCTGTTTCTGACCCAGGGAGTGTTTGATGGGACCGTGTAGAGGAATAATCTCTCTGTGTCTGACCCAGGGAGTGTTTGATGGTACCGTGTAGAGGAATAATCTCTCTGTGTCTGACCCCGGGAGTGTGTGATGGGACGGTGAGGATTGAGATTCACTCTGTGTCTGACCCCGGGGGTGTTTGATGGTACCGTGTGGAGGAATAATCTCTCTGTGTCTGACCCCGGGAGTGTGTGATGGGACGCTGTGGATTGAGATTCACTCTGTGTCTGACGCCGGAAGTGTTTGATGTGACCTTGTAGTGGAAAAATCACTCTGTGTCTTACCCCCGGAGTGTTTGATGGATCCGTTTAGAGGAATAATCACTCTGTGTCTGACCCCCGGCAGCGTTTGATGGGACCGTGTAGAGGAATAATCACTCTGTGTGTGACCCCGGGAGAGTTTGATGGTGCCGTGTAGAGGAATAATCCCTATGTGTCTGACCCCGGGAGTGTTTGATGGGACCGTGTAGAGGTATAATCACTCTGTGTCTGACCCCGGGAGTGTGTGATTGGACGGTGTTGAAGGAGATTCACACTGTGTCTGACAGCGGGAGTCTATGATGGTACCGTGTAGAGGAATAATCACTCTGTGTCTGACCACGGAAGTGTTTGATGTGACCTTGTAGAAGAATAATGACTCTGTGTCTGACACCGGGAGTGTTTAATGGGACCGTGTAGAGGAATAATCACTCTGTGTCTGACCCCGGGAGAGTGTGATGGGACGGCGTGGAGGGAGACTCACTCCGTGTCTGACTCCAGCAGTGTTGGATGGGACCGTGTTGAGGAATCATCCCTCTGTGTATGACCCAGGGAGTGTGTGATGGGACCGTGTGGAGGGAGATTCACTCTGTGTCTGACCCCGGGAGTGTTTCATGGGACCGTGTAGAGGAATAATCACTCTGTGTCTGACGACCGGAGTGTGTGATGGGACGGTGTGGATTGAGATTCACTCTGTGTCTGACCCCGGGAGAGTGTGATGGGACGGTGAGGATTGAGATTCACTCTGTGTCTGACCCCGGGGGTGTTTGATGGTACCGTGTGGAGGAATAATCTCTCTGTGTCTGACCCCGGGAGTGTGTGATGGGACGCTGTGGATTGAGATTCACTCTGTGTCTGACGCCGGAAGTGTTTGATGGGACCTTGTAGTGGAAAAATCACTCTGCGTCTTACCCCCGGAGTGTTTGATGGATCCCTGTAGAGGAATAATCACTCTGTGTCTGACCCCCGGCAGCGTTTGATGGGACCGTGTAGAGGAATAATCACTCTGTGTGTGACCCCGGGAGAGTTTGATGGTGCCGTGTAGAGGAATAATCCCTATGTGTCTGACCCCGGGAGTGTTTGATGGGACCGTGTAGAGGTATAATCACTCTGTGTCTGACCCCGGGAGTGTGTGATTGGACGGTGTTGAAGGAGATTCACACTGTGTCTGACACCGGGAGTCTATGATGGTACCGTGTAGAGGAATAATCACTCTGTGTCTGACCACGGAAGTGTTTGATGTGACCTTGTAGAAGAATAATGACTCTGTGTCTGACACCGGGAGTGTTTAATGGGACCGTGTAGAGGAATAATCACTCTGTGTCTGACCCCGGGAGAGTGTGATGGGACGGCGTGGAGGGAGACTCACTCCGTGTCTGACTCCAGCAGTGTTTGATGGGACCGTGTTGAGGAATCATCCCTCTGTGTATGACCCAGGGAGTGTGTGATGGGACCGTGTGGAGGGAGATTCACTCTGTGTCTGACCCCGGGAGTGTTTCATGGGACCGTGTAGAGGAATAATCACTCTGTGTCTGACGACCGGAGTGTGTGATGGGACGGTGTGGATTGAGATTCACTCTGTGTCTGACCCCGGGAGAGTGTGATGGGCGTTGTAGAGGAATAATCACTCTGTGGTGACCCCGGGAGTGTTTGATTGGACCGGGTAGAGGAATAATCTCTCTGTGTCTGACCCCGGGAGAGTGTGATTGGACGGTGACGATTGAGATTCACTCTGTGTCTGACCCTGGAAGAGTTTGATGTGACCGTGTAGAGGAATAATGACTCTGTGTCTGACCCAGGGAGTGTTTGATGGTACCGTGTAGAGGAGTAATCTCTCTGTGTCTGTCCCCGGGAGAGTGTGATTGGACGGTGACGATTGAGATTTACTCTGTGTCTGACCCTGGAAGAGTTTGATGTGACCGTGTAGAGGAATAATGACTCTGTTTCTGACCCCGGGAGTGTTTGATGGGACCGTGTAGAGGAATAATCTCTCGGTGTCTGACCCAGGGAGTGATTGATGGTACCGTGTAGAGGAATAATCTCTCTGTGTCTTACCCCGGAAGAGTTTGATGTGACCGTGTAGAGGAATAATGACTCTGTTTCTGACCCCGGGAGTGTTTGATGGGACCGTGTAGAGGAATAATCTCTCTGTGTCTGACCCAGGGAGTGATTGAGGGTACCGTGTAGAGGAATAATCTCTCTGTGTCTGACCCCGGGAGTGTGTGATGGGACGGTGAGGAAGGAGATTCACACTGTGTCTGACACCGGGAGTGTTTGATGGGACCGTGTAGAGTAATAATCACTCTGTGTCTGACACCGGGAGTGTGTGATGGTACCGTGTTAAGGAATAATTACTCTGTGTCTGACCCCGGAAGAGTTTGATGTGAACGTGTAGAGGAATATTGACTCTGTTTCTGACCCCGGGAGTGTTTGATGGGACCGTGTAGAGGAATAATCTCTGTGTCTGACCCAGGGAGTGTTTGATGGTACCGTGTAGAGGAATAATCTCTCTGTGTCTGACCCCGGGAGAGTGTGATGGGACGGTGTGGAAGGAGATTCACACTGTGTCTGACACCGGGAGTGTTTGATGGGACCGTGTAGAGGAATAATCACTCTGTGTCTGACCCCGGGAGAGTGTGATGGGACGGTGTGGAAGGAGATTCACACTGTGTCTGACACCGGGAGTGTTTGATGGGACCGTGTAGAGTAATAATCACTCTGTGTCTGACACCGGGAGTGTGTGATGGTACCGTGTTAAGGAATAATTACTCTGTGTCTGACCCCGGAAGAGTTTGATGTGAACATGTAGAGGAATAATGACTCTGTTTCTGACCCCAGGAGTGTTTGATGGGACCGTGTAGAGGAATAATCTCTCTGTGTCTGACCCAGGGAGTGTTTGATGGTACCGTGTAGAGGAGTAATCTCTCTGTGTCTGACCCCGGGAGAGTGTGATTGGACGGTGACGATTGAGATTCACTCTGTGTCTGACCCTGGAAGAGTTTGATGTGACCGTGTAGAGGAATAATGACTCTGTTTCTGACCCCGGGAGTGTTTGATGAGACCGTGTAGAGGAATAATCTCTCTGTGTCTCACCCAGGGAGTGATTGATGGTACCGTGTAGAGGAATAATCTCTCTGTGTCTGACCCCGGGAGTGTGTGATGGGACGGTGAGGATTGAGATTCACTCTGTGTCTGACCCCGTGGGTGTTTGATGGTACCGTGTGGAGGAATAATCTCTCTGTGTCTGACCCCGGGAGTGTGTGATGGGACGCTTTGGATTGAGATTCACTCTGTGTCTGACGCCGGAAGTGTTTGATGGGACCTTGTAGTGGAAAAATCACTCTGTGTCTTACCCCCGGAGTGTTTGATGGATCCGTGTAGAGGAATAATCACTCTGTGTCTGACCCCCGGGAGCGTTTGATGGGACCGTGTAGAGGAATAATCACTCTGTGTGTGACCCCGGGAGAGTTTGATGGTGCCGTGTAGAGGAATAATCCCTATGTGTCTGACCCCGGGAGTGTTTGATGGGACCGTGTAGAGGAATAATCACTCTGTGTCTGACCCCGGGAGTGTGTGATTGGACGGTGTTGAAGGAGATTCACACTGTGTCTGACACCGGGAGTCTATGATGGTACCGTGTAGAGGAATAATCTCTCTGTGTCTGACCCCGGGAGTGAGTGATGGGACGGTGTGGAGGGAGATTCACTCTGTGTCTGAAACCGGGAGTGTGTGATGGGCAGTGTAGAGGAAACATCACGCCGTGTCTGACCCCGGGAATTTGTGACGGGACGGTGTGGACGGAGATTCACTCTGTGTCTGACCCCGGGAGTGTTTGATGGGACCGTGTAGAGGAATAATCACTCTGTTTCTGACCGCGGGAGTGTGTGATGGGACGGTGTGGAGGGAGATTCACTCTGTGTCTGAAACCGGGAGTGTGTGATGGGCAGTGTGGAGGAATAATCACTCCGTGTCTGACCCCGGGAATTTGTGACGGGACGGTGTGGACGGAGATTCACTCTGTGTCTGACCCCGGGAGTGTTTAATGGGACCGTGTAGAGGAATAATCACTCTGTGTCTGACCCCGGGAGAGTGTGATGGGACGGCGTGGAGGGAGACTCACTCTGTGTCTGACTCCAGCAGTGTTTGATGGGACCGTGTTGAGGAATCATCCCTCTGTGTATGACCCAGGGAGTGTGTGATGGGACCGTGTGGAGGGAGATTCACTCTGTGTCTGACCCCGGGAAAGTGTGATGGGCGGTGTAGAGGAATAATCACTCTGTGTCTGACCCCAGGAGTTTGTGACTGGACGGTGTGGAGGGTGATTCACTCTGTGTCTGACCCCGGGAGTGTTTCATGGGACCGTGTAGAGGAATAATCACTCTGTGTCTGACGACCGGAGTGTGTGATGGGACGGTGTGGATTGAGATTCACTCTGTGTCTGACCCCGGGAGAGTGTGATGGGCGGTGTAGAGGAATAATCACTCTGTGGTGACCCCGGGAGTGTTTGATTGGACCGGGTAGAGGAATAATCACTCTGTGTCTGACCCCGGGTGTGTATGATGGGACGGTGTGGATTTAATTTCACTCTGTGTCTGACCCCCGGGAGCGTTTGATGGGACCTTGTAGTGGAAAAATCACTCTGTGTCTTACCCCCGGAGTGTTTGATGGATCCGTGTAGAGGAATAATCACTCTGTGTCTGACCCCCGGGAGCGTTTGATGGGACCGTGTAGAAGAATAATCACTCTGTGTGTGACCCCGGGAGAGTTTGATGGTGCCGTGTAGAGGAATAATCCCTATGTGTCTGACCCCGGGAGTGTTTGATGGGACCGTGTAGAGGAATAATCACTCTGTGTCTGACCCCGGGAGTGTGTGATTGGACGGTGTTGAAGGAGATTCACACTGTGTCTGACACCGGGAGTCTATGATGGTACCGTGTAGAGGAATAATCTCTCTGTGTCTGACCCCGGGAGTGAGTGATGGGCGGTGTAGAGGAATAATCACTCTGTGTCTGACCCTAGGAGTTTGTGACTGGACGGTGTGGAGGGAGATTCACTCTGTGTCTGACCCCGGGAGAGTGTGATGGGCGGTGTAGAGGAATAATCACTCTGTGGTGACCCCGGGAGTGTTTGATTGGACCGGGTAGAGGAATAATCACTCTGTGTCTGACCCCGGGTGTGTATGATGGGACGGTGTGGATTTAATTTCACTCTGTGTCTGACCCCCGGGAGCGTTTGATGGGAACGTCTAGAGGAATAATCACTCTGTGTCTGACCCCGGGAGAGGGTGATGGGATGGCGTGGAGGGACATTCACTCTGTGTCTGACCCCGGGAGTGTTTGATGGGACCGTGTAGAGGAATAATCACTCTGTGTCTGACCCCGGGAGAGTGTGATGGGACGGTGTGGAAGGAGATTCACACTGTGTCTGACACCGGGAGTGTTTGATGGGACCGTGTAGAGGAATAATCACTCTGTGTCTGACACCGGGAGTGTGTGATGGTACCGCGTAGAGGAATAATCTCTCTGTGTCTGACCCCGGGAGTGTGTGATGGGACGGTGAGGATTGAGATTCACTCTGTGTCTGACCCCGGAAGAGTTTGATGTGACCGTGTAGAGGAATAATGACTCTGTGGTGACCCCGGGAGTGTTTGATTGGACCGGGTAGAGGAATAATCACTCTGTGTCTGACCCCGGGTGTGTATGATGGGACGGTGTGGATTTAATTTCACTCTGTGTCTGACCCCCGGGAGCGTTTGATGGGAACGTCTAGAGGAATAATCACTCTGTGTCTGACCCCGGGAGAGGGTGATGGGATGGCGTGGAGGGACATTCACTCTGTGTCTGACCCCGGGAGTGTTTGATGGGACCGTGTAGAGGAATAATCACTCTGTGTCTGACCCCGGGAGAGTGTGATGGGACGGTGTGGAAGGAGATTCACACTGTGTCTGACACCGGGAGTGTTTGATGGGACCGTGTAGAGGAATAATCACTCTGTGTCTGACACCGGGAGTGTGTGATGGTACCGCGTAGAGGAATAATCTCTCTGTGTCTGACCCCGGGAGTGTGTGATGGGACGGTGAGGATTGAGATTCACTCTGTGTCTGACCCCGGAAGAGTTTGATGTGACCGTGTAGAGGAATAATGACTCTGTTTCTGACCCAGGGAGTGTTTGATGGGACCGTGTAGAGGAATAATCTCTCTGTGTCTGACCCAGGGAGTGTTTGATTGTACCGTGTAGAGGAATAAACTCTCTGTGTCTGTCCCCGGGAGTGTGTGATGGGACGGTGAGGATTGAGATTCACTCTGTGTCAGACCCCGGGAGTGTTTGATGGTACCGTGTAGAGGAATAATCTCTCTGTGTCTGACCCCGGGAGAGTGTGATGGGACGGTGTGGAAGGAGATTCACACTGTGTCTGACACCGGGAGTGTTTGATGGGAGCGTGTAGAGGAATAATCACTCTGTGTCTGACCCCGGGAGAGTGTGATGGGACGGTGTGGAAGGAGATTCACACGGTGTCTGACACCGGGAGTGTATGATGGGACCGTGTAGACGAATAATCACTCTGTGTCTGACACCGGGAGTGTGTGATGGTACCGTGTTGAGGAATAATCACTCTGTGTCTGACCCCGGAATAGTTTGATGTGACCGTGTAGAGGAATAATAACTCTGTTTCTGACACCGGGAGAGTGTGATGGTACCGTGTAGAGGAATAATGACTCTGTTTCTGACCCCGGGAGTGTTTGATGGGACCGTGTAGAGGAATAATCACTCTGTGTCTGACCCACGGAGCGTTTGATGGGAACGTCTAGAGGAATAATCACTCTGTGTCTGACCCAGGGAGTGTTTGATGGGACCGTGTAGAGGAATAATCTCTCTGTGTCTGACCCAGGGAGTGTTTGATTGTACCGTGTAGAGGAATAAACTCTCTGTGTCTGTCCCCGGGAGTGTGTGATGGGACGGTGAGGATTGAGATTCACTCTGTGTCTGACCCCGGGAGTGTTTGATGGTACCGTGTAGAGGAATAATCTCTCTGTGTCTGACCCCGGGAGAGTGTGATGGGACGGTGTGGAAGGAGATTCACACTGTGTCTGACACCGGGAGTGTTTGATGGGACCGTGTAGAGGAATAATCACTCTGTGTCTGACCCCGGGAGAGTGTGATGGGACGGTGTGGAAGGAGATTCACACTGTGTCTGACACCGGGAGTGTTTGATGGGACCGTGTAGAGTAATAATCACTCTGTGTCTGACACCGGGAGTGTGTGATGGTACCGTGTAGAGGAATAATCTCTGTGTCTGACCCAGGGAGTGTTTGATGGTACCGTGTAGAGGAGTAATCTCTCTGTGTCTGACCCCGGGAGAGTGTGATGGGACGGTGAGGATTGAGATTCACTCTGTGTCTGACCCTGGAAGAGTTTGATGTGACCGTGTAGAGGAATAATGACTCTGTTTCTGACCCCGGGAGTGTTTGATGGGACCGTGTAGAGGAATAATCTCTCTGTGTCTGACCCAGGGAGTGTTTGATGGTACCGTGTAGAGGAATAATCTCTCTGTGTCTGACCCCGGGAGTGTGTGATGGGACGCTGTGGATTGAGATTCACTCTGTGTCTGACCCCGGGAGTGTGTGATGGGACGGTGAGGATTGAGATTCACTCTGTGTCTGACCCCGGGGGTGTTTGATGGTACCGTGTGAAGGAATAATCTCTCTGTGTCTGACCCCGGGAGTGTGTGATGGGACGCTGTGGATTGAGATTCACTCTGTGTCTGACGCCGGAAGTGTTTGATGGGACCTTGTAGTGGAAAAATCACTCTGTGTCTTACCCCCGGAGTGTTTGATGGATCCGTGTAGAGGAATAATCACTCTGTGTCTGACCCCCGGGATCGTTTGATGGGACCGTGTAGAGGAATAATCACTCTGTGTGTGACCCCGGGCGAGTTTGATGGTGCCGTGTAGAGGAATAATCCCTATGTGTCTGACCCCGGGAGTGTTTGATGGGACCGTGTAGAGGAATAATCACTCTGTGTCTGACCCCGGGAGTGTGTGATTGGACGGTGTTGAAGGAGATTCACACTGTGTCTGACACCGGGAGTCTATGATGGTACCGTGTAGAGGAATAATCACTCTGTCTCTGACCACGGAAGTGTTTGATGTGACCTTGTAGAAGAATAATGATTCTGTGTCTGACACCGGGAGTGTTTAATGGGACCGTGTAGAGGAATAATCACTCTGTGTCTGACCCCGGGAGAGTGTGATGGGACGGCGTGGAGGGAGACACACTCCGTGTCTGAATCCAGCAGTGTTTGATGGGACCGTGTTGAGGAATCATCCCTCTGTGTATGACCCAGGGAGTGTGTGATGGGACCGTGTGGAGGGAGATTCACTCTGTGTCTGACCCCGGGAGTGTTTCATGGGACCGTTTAGAGGAATAATCACTCTGTGTCTGACGACCGGAGTGTGTGATGGGACGGTGTGGATTGAGATTCACTCTGTGTCTGACCCCGGGAGAGTGTGATGGGCGGTGTAGAGGAATAATCACTCTGTGGTGACCCCGGGAGTGTTTGATTGGACCGGGTAGAGGAATAATCACTCTGTGTCTGACCCCGGGTGTGTATGATGGGACGGTGTGGATTTAATTTCACTCTGTGTCTGACCCCCGGGAGCGTTTGATGGGAACGTCTAGAGGAATAATCACTCTGTGTCTGACCCCGGGAGAGGGTGATGGGATGGCGTGGAGGGACATTCACTCTGTGTCTGACCCCGGGAGTGTTTGATGGGACGGTGTAGAGGAATAATCACTCTGTGTCTGACCCCGGGAGAGTGTGATGGGACGGTGTGGAAGGAGATTCACACTGTGTCTGACACCGGGAGTGTTTGATGGGACCGTGTAGAGGAATAATCACTCTGTGTCTGACACCGGGAGTGTGTGATGGTACCGCGTAGAGGAATAATCTCTCTGTGTCTGACCCCGGGTGTGTATGATGGGACGGTGTGGATTTAATTTCACTCTGTGTCTGACCCCCGGGAGCGTTTGATGGGACCTTGTAGTGGAAAAATCACTCTGTGTCTTACCCCCGGAGTCTTTGATGGATCCGTGTAGAGGAATAATCACTCTGTGTCTGACCCCCGGGAGCGTTTGATGGGACCGTGTAGAGGAATAATCACTCTGTGTGTGACCCCGGGAGAGTTTGATGGTGCCGTGTAGAGGAATAATCCCTATGTGTCTGACCCCGGGAGTGTTTGATGGGACCGTGTAGAGGAATAATCACTCTGTGTCTGACCCCGGGAGTGTGTGATTGGACGGTGTTGAAGGAGATTCACACTGTGTCTGACACCGGGAGTCTATGATGGTACCGTGTAGAGGAATAATCTCTCTGTGTCTGAAACCGGGAGTGTGTGATGGGCAGTGTAGAGGAAACATCACTCCGTGCCTGACCCCGGGAATTTGTGACGGGACGGTGTGGACGGAGATTCACTCTGTGTCTGACCCCGGGAGTGTTTGATGGGACCGTGTAGAGGAATATTCACTCTGTTTCTGACCGCGGGAGTGTGTGATGGGACGGTGTGGAGGGAGATTCACTCTGTGTCTGAAACCGGGAGTGTGTGATGGGCAGTGTGGAGGAATAATCACTCCGTGTCTGACCCCGGGAATTTGTGACGGGACGTTGTGGACGGAGATTCACTCTGTGTCTGACCCCGGGAGTGTTTAATGGGACCGTGTAGAGGAATAATCACTCTGTGTCTGATCCCGGGAGAGTGTGATGGGACGGCGTGGAGGGAGACTCACTCTGTGTCTGACTCCAGCAGTGTTTGATGGGACCGTGTTGAGGAATCATCCCTCTGTGTATGACCCAGGGAGTGTGTGATGGGACCGTGTGGAGGGAGATTCACTCTGTGTCTGACCCCGGGAGTGTGTGATGGGCGGTGTAGAGGAATAATCACTATGTGTCTGACCCCAGGAGTTTGTGACTGGACGGTGTGGAGGGAGATTCACTCTGTGTCTGACACCGGGAGTGTTTCATGGGACCGTGTAGAGGAATAATCACTCTGTGTCTGACGACCGGAGTGTGTGATGGGACGGTGTGGATTGAGATTCACTCTGTGTCTGACCCCGGGAGAGTGTGATGGGCGGTGTAGAGGAATAATCACTCTGTGGTGACCCCGGGAGTGTTTGATTGGACCGGGTAGAGGAATAATCACTCTGTGTCTGACCCCGGGTGTGTATGATGGGACGGTGTGGATTTAATTTCACTCTGTGTCTGACCCCCGGGAGCGTTTGATGGGAACGTCTAGAGGAATAATCACTCTGTGTCTGACCCCGGGAGAGTGTGATGGGATGGCGTGGAGGGACATTCACTCTGTGTCTGACCCCGGGAGTGTTTGATGGGACCGTGTAGAGGAATAATCACTCTGTGTCTGACCCCGGGAGAGTGTGATGGGACGGTGTGGAAGGAGATTCACACTGTGTCTGACACCGGGAGTGTTTGATGGGACCGTGTAGAGGAATAATCACTCTGTGTCTGACACCGGGAGTGTGTGATGGTACCGCGTAGAGGAATAATCTCTCTGTGTCTGACCCCGGGAGTGTGTGATGGGACGGTGAGGATTGAGATTCACTCTGTGTCTGACCCAGGGAGTGTTTGATGGGACCGTGTAGAGGAATAATCTCTCTGTGTCTGACCCAGGGAGTGTTTGATTGTACCGTGTAGAGGAATAAACTCTCTGTGTCTGTCCCCGGGAGTGTGTGATGGGACGGTGAGGATTGAGATTCACTCTGTGTCTGACCCCGGGAGTGTTTGATGGTACCGTGTAGAGGAATAATCTCTCTGTGTCTGACCCCGGGAGAGTGTGATGGGACGGTGCGGAAGGAGATTCACACGGTGTCTGACACCGGGAGTGTTTGATGGGACCGTGTAGACGAATAATCACTCTGTGTCTGACACCGGGAGTGTGTGATGGTACCGTGTTGAGGAATAATCACTCTGTGTCTGACCCCGGAATAGTTTGATGTGACCGTGTAGAGGAATAATCACTCTGTGTCTGACACCGGGAGAGTGTGATGGTACCGTGTAGAGGAATAATGACTCTGTTTCTGACCCCGGGAGTGTTTGATGGGACCGTGTAGAGGAATAATCACTCTGTGTCTGACCCACGGAGCGTTTGATGGGAACGTCTAGAGGAATAATCACTCTGTGTCTGACCCAGGGAGAGTTTCATGGGGCCGTGTAGATTAATATTCACTCTGTGTCTGACCACGGGAGTGTTTGATGGGACCGTGTAGAGGAATAATCACTCTGTGTCTTACCCCGGAAGAGTTTGATGTGACCGTGTAGAGGAATAATGACTCTGTTTCTGACCCAGGGAGTGTTTGATGGGACCGTGTAGAGGAATAATCTCTCTGTGTCTGACGCAGGGAGTGTTTGATGGTACCGTGTAGAGGAATAATCTCTCTGTGTCTGACCCCGGGAGAGTGTGATGGGACGGTGTGGAAGGAGATTCACACTGTGTCTGACACCGGGAGTGTTTGATGTGAACGTGTAGAGGAATAATCACTCTGTGTCTGACCCCGGGAGAGTGTGATGGGACGGGGTGGAAGGAGATTCACACTGTGTCTGACACCGGGAGTGTTTGATGGGACCGTGTAGAGTAATAATCACTCTGTGTCTGACACCGGGAGTGTGTGATGGTACCGTGTTAAGGAATAATTACTCTGTGTCTGACCCCGGAAGAGTTTGATGTGAACGTGTAGAGGAATAATGACTCTGTTTCTGACCCCGGGAGTGTTTGATGGGACCGTGTAGAGGAATAATCTCTCTGTGTCTGACCCAGGGAGTGTTTGATGGTACCGTGTAGAGGAATAATCTCTCTGTGTCTGACCCCGGGAGTGTGTGATGGGACGCTGTGGATTGAGATTCACTCTGTGTCTGACCCTGGAAGAGTTTGATGTGACCGTGTAGAGGAATAATGACTCTGTTTCTGACCCCGGGAGTGTTTGATGGGACCGTGTAGAGGAATAATCTCTCTGTGTCTGACCCAGGGAGTGTTTGATGGTACCGTGTAGAGGAATAATCTCTCTGTGTCTGACCCCGGGAGTGTGTGATGGGACGCTGTGGATTGAGATTCACTCTGTGTCTGACCCCGGGAGTGTGTGATGGGACGGTGAGGATTGAGATTCACTCTGTGTCTGACCCCGGGGGTGTTTGATGGTACCGTGTGAAGGAATAATCTCTCTGTGTCTGACCCCGGGAGTGTGTGATGGGACGCTGTGGATTGAGATTCACTCTGTGTCTGACGCCGGAAGTGTTTGATGGGACCTTGTAGTGGAAAAATCACTCTGTGTCTTACCCCCGGAGTGTTTGATGGATCCGTGTAGAGGAATAATCACTCTGTGTCTGACTTCCGGGAGCGTTTGATGGGACCGTGTAGAGGAATAATCACTCTGTGTGTGACCCCGGGAGAGTTTGATGGTGCCGTGTAGAGGAATAATCCCTATGTGTCTGACCCCGGGAGTGTTTGATGGGACCGTGTAGAGGAATAATCACTCTGTGTCTGACCCCGGGAGTGTGTGATTGGACGGTGTTGAAGGAGATTCACACTGTGTCTGACACCGGGAGTCTTTGATGGGACCGTGTAGAGGAATAATCACTCTGTGTCTGACCCCGGGAGAGTGTGATGGGACGGTGTGCAAGGAGATTCACACTGTGTCTGACACCGGGAGTGTTTGATGGGACCGTGTAGAGGAATAATCACTCTGTGTCTGACACCGGGAGTGTGTGATGGTACCGCGTAGAGGAATAATCTCTCTGTGTCTGACCCCGGGAGTGTGTGATGGGACGGTGAGGATTGAGATTCACTCTGTGTCTGACCCCGGAAGAGTTTGATGTGACCGTGTAGAGGAATAATGACTCTGTTTCTGACCCAGGGAGTGTTTGATGGGACCGTGTAGAGGAATAATCTCTCTGTGTCTGACCCAGGGAGTGTTTGATTGTACCGTGTAGAGGAATAAACTCTCTGTGTCTGTCCCCGGGAGTGTGTGATGGGACGGTGAGGATTGAGATTAACTCTGTGTCTGACCCCGGGAGTGTTTGATGGTACCGTGTAGAGGAATAATCTCTCTGTGTCTGACCCCGGGAGAGTGTGATGGGACGGTGCGGAAGGAGATTCACACGGTGTCTGACACCGGGAGTGTTTGATGGGACCGTGTAGACGAATAATCACTCTGTGTCTGACACCGGGAGTGTGTGATGGTACCGTGTTGAGGAATAATCACTCTGTGTCTGACCCCGGAATAGTTTGATGTGACCGTGTAGAGGAATAATCACTCTGTGTCTGACACCGGGAGAGTGTGATGGTACCGTGTAGAGGAATAATGACTCTGTTTCTGACCCCGGGAGTGTTTGATGGGACCGTGTAGAGGAATAATCACTCTGTGTCTGACCCAGGGAGAGTTTCATGGGGCCGTGTAGATTAATATTCACTCTGTGTCTGACCACGGGAGTGTTTGATGGGACCGTGTAGAGGAATAATCACTCTGTGTCTTACCCCGGAAGAGTTTGATGTGACCGTGTAGAGGAATAATGACTCTGTTTCTGACCCAGGGAGTGTTTGATGGGACCGTGTAGAGGAATAATCTCTCTGTGTCTGACGCAGGGAGTGTTTGATGGTACCGTGTAGAGGAATAATCTCTCTGTGTCTGACCCCGGGAGAGTGTGATGGGACGGTGTGGAAGGAGATTCACACTGTGTCTGACACCGGGAGTGTTTGATGGGACCGTGTAGAGGAATAATCACTCTGTGTCTGACCCCGGGAGAGTGTGATGGGACGGGGTGGAAGGAGATTCACACTGTGTCTGACACCGGGAGTGTTTGATGGGACCGTGTAGAGTAATAATCACTCTGTGTCTGACACCGGGAGTGTGTGATGGTACCGTGTTAAGGAATAATTACTCTGTGTCTGACCCCGGAAGAGTTTGATGTGAACGTGTAGAGGAATAATGACTCTGTTTCTGACCCCGGGAGTGTTTGATGGGACCGTGTAGAGGAATAATCTCTCTGTGTCTGACCCAGGGAGTGTTTGATGGTACCGTGTAGAGGAGTAATCTCTCTGTGTCTGACCCCGGGAGAGTGTGATGGGACGGTGAGGATTGAGATTCACTCTGTGTCTGACCCTGGAAGAGTTTGATGTGACCGTGTAGAGGAATAATGACTCTGTTTCTGACCCCGGGAGTGTTTGATGGGACCGTGTAGAGGAATAATCTCTCTGTATCTGACCCAGGGAGTGTTTGATGGTACCGTGTAGAGGAATAATCTCTCTGTGTCTGACCCCGGGAGTGTATGATGGGACGCTGTGGATTGAGATTCACTCTGTGTCTGACCCCGGGAGTGTGTGATGGGACGGTGAGGATTGAGATTCACTCTGTGTCTGACCCCGGGGGTGTTTGATGGTACCGTGTGAAGGAATAATCTCTCTGTGTCTGACCCCGGGAGTGTGTGATGGGACGCTGTGGATTGAGATTCACTCTGTGTCTGACGCCGGAAGTGTTTGATGGGACCTTGTAGTGGAAAAATCACTCTGTGTCTTACCCCCGGAGTGTTTGATGGATCCGTGTAGAGGAATAATCACTCTGTGTCTGACCCCCGGGAGCGTTTGATGGGACCGTGTAGAGGAATAATCACTCTGTGTGTGACCCCGGGAGAGTTTGATGGTGCCGTGTAGAGGAATAATCCCTATGTGTCTGACCCCGGGAGTGTTTGATGGGACCGTGTAGAGGAATAATCACTCTGTGTCTGACCCCGGGAGTGTGTGATTGGACGGTGTTGAAGGAGATTCACACTGTGTCTGACACCGGGAGTCTATGATGGTACCGTGTAGAGGAATAATCACTCTGTGTCTGACCACGGAAGTGTTTGATGTGACCTTGTAGAAGAATAATGACTCTGTGTCTGACACCGGGAGTGTTTAATGGGACCGTGTAGAGGAATAATCACTCTGTGTCTGACCCCGGGAGAGTGTGATGGGACGGCGTGGAGGGAGACTCACTCCGTGTCTGACTCCAGCAGTGTTTGATGGGACCGTGTTGAGGAATCATCCCTCTGTGTATGACCCAGGGAGTGTGTGATGGGACCGTGTGGAGGGAGATTCACTCTGTGTCTGACCCCGGGAGTGTTTCATGGGACCGTGTAGAGGAATATTCACTCTGTGTCTGACGACCGGAGTGTGTGATGGGACGGTGTGGATTCAGATTCACTCTGTGTCTGACCCCGGGAGAGTGTGATGGGCGGTGTAGAGGAATAATCACTCTGTGGTGACCCCGGGAGTGTTTGATTGGACCGGGTAGAGGAATAATCAGTCTGTGTCTGACCCCGGGTGTGTATGATGGGACGGTGTGGATTTAATTTCACTCTGTGTCTGACCCCCGGGAGCGTTTGATGGGAACGTCTAGAGGAATAATCACTCTGTGTCTGAATCCGGGAGAGGGTGATGGGATGGCGTGGAGGGACATTCACTCTGTGTCTGACCCCGGGAGTGTTTGATGGGACCGTGTAGAGGAATAATCACTCTGTGTCTGACCCCGGGAGAGTGTGATGGGACGGTGTGGAAGGAGATTCACACTGTGTCTGACACCGGGAGTGTTTGATGGGACCGTGTAGAGGAATAATCACTCTGTGTCTGACACCGGGAGTGTGTGATGGTACCGCGTAGAGGAATAATCTCTCTGTGTCTGACCCCGGGTGTGTATGATGGGACGGTGTGGATTTAATTTCACTCTGTGTCTGACCCCCGGGAGCGTTTGATGGGACCTTGTAGTGGAAAAATCACTCTGTGTCTTACCCCCGGAGTGTTTGATGGATCCGTGTAGAGGAATAATCACTCTGTGTCTGACCCCGGGTGTGTATGATGGGACGGTGTGGATTTAATTTCACTCTGTGTCTGACCCCCGGGAGCGTTTGATGGGAACGTCTAGAGGAATAATCACTCTGTGTCTGAATCCGGGAGAGGGTGATGGGATGGTGTGGAGGGACATTCACTCTGTGTCTGACCCCGGGAGTGTTTGATGGGACCGTGTAGAGGAATAATCACTCTGTGTCTGACCCCGGGAGAGTGTGATGGGACGGTGTGGAAGGAGATTCACACTGTGTCTGACACCGGGAGTGTTTGATGGGACCGTGTAGAGGAATAATCACTCTGTGTCTGACACCGGGAGTGTGTGATGGTACCGCGTAGAGGAATAATCTCTCTGTGTCTGACCCCGGGTGTGTATGATGGGACGGTGTGGATTTAATTTCACTCTGTGTCTGACCCCCGGGAGCGTTTGATGGGAGCTTGTAGTGGAAAAATCACTCTGTGTCTTACCCCCGGAGTGTTTGATGGATCCGTGTAGAGGAATAATCACTCTGTGTCTGACCCCGGGTGTGTATGATGGGACGGTGTGGATTTAATTTCACTCTGTGTCTGACCCCCGGGAGCGTTTGATGGGAACGTCTAGAGGAATAATCACTCTGTGTCTGAAACCGGGAGAGGGTGATGGGATGGTGTGGAGGGACATTCACTCTGTGTCTGACCCCGGGAGTGTTTGATGGGACCGTGTAGACGAATAATCACTCTGTGTCTGACCCCGGGAGAGTGTGATGGGACGGTGTGGAAGGAGATTCACACTGTGTCTGACACCGGGAGTGTTTGATGGGACCGTGTAGAGGAATAATCACTCTGTGTCTGACACCGGGAGTGTGTGATGGTACCGCGTAGAGGAATAATCTCTCTGTGTCTGACCCCGGGTGTGTATGATGGGACGGTGTGGATTTAATTTCACTCTGTGTCTGACCCCCGGGAGCGTTTGATGGGACCTTGTAGTGGAAAAATCACTCTGTGTCTTACCCCCGGAGTGTTTGATGGATCCGTGTAGAGGAATAATCACTCTGTGTCTGACCCCCGGGAGCGTTTGATGGGACCGTGTAGAGGAATAATCACTCTGTGTGTGACCCCGGGAGAGTTTGATGGTGCCGTGTAGAGGAATAATCCCTATGTGTCTGACCCCGGGAGTGTTTGATGGGACCGTGTAGAGGAATAATCACTCTGTGTCTGACCCCGGGAGTGTGTGATTGGACGGTGTTGAAGGAGATTCACACTGTGTCTGACACCGGGAGTCTATGATGGTACCGTGTAGAGGAATAATCTCTCTGTGTCTGACCCCGGGAGTGAGTGATGGGACGGTGTGGAGGGAGATTCAATCTGTGTCTGAAACCGGGAGTGTGTGATAGGCAGTGTAGAGGAAACATCACTCCGTGTCTGACCCCGGGAATTTGTGACGGGACGGTGTGGACGGAGATTCACTCTGTGTCTGACCCCGGGAGTGTTTGATGGGACCGTATAGAGGAATAATCACTCTCTTTCTGACCGCGGGAGTGCGTGATGGGACAGTGTGGAGGGAGATTCACTCTGTGTCTGAAACCGGGAGTATGTGATGGGCAGTGTGGAGGAATAATCACTCCGTGTCTGACCCCGGGAATTTGTGACGGGACGGTGTGGACGGAGATTCACTCTGTGTCTGACCCCGGGAGTTTTTAATGGGACCGTGTAGAGGAATAATCACTCTGTGTCTGACCCCGGGAGAGTGTGATGGGACGGCGTGGAGGGAGACTCACTCTGTGTCTGACTCCAGCAGTGTTTGATGGGACCGTGTTGAGGAATCATCCCTCTGTGTATGACCCAGGGAGTGTGTGATGGGACCGTGTGGAGGGAGATTCACTCTGTGTCTGACCCCGGGAGTGTGTGATGGGCAGTGTAGAGGAATAGTCACTCTGTGTCTGACCCCAGGAGTTTGTGACTGGACGGTGTGGAGGGAGATTCACTCTGTGTCTGACCCCGGGAGTGTTTCATGGGACCGTGTAGAGGAATAATCACTCTGTGTCTGACGACCGGAGTGTGTGATGGGACGGTGTGGATTGAGATTCACTCTGTGTCTGACCCCGGGAGAGTGTGATGGGCGGTGTAGAGGAATAATCACTCTGTGGTGACCCCGGGAGTGTTTGATTGGACCGGGTAGAGGAATAATCACTCTGTGTCTGACCCCGGGTGTGTATGATGGGACGGTGTGGATTTAATTTCACTCTGTGTCTGACCCCCGGGAGCGTTTGATGGGAACGTCTAGAGGAATAATCACTCTGTGTCTGACCCCGGGAGAGTGTGATGGGACGGTGTGGAAGGAGATTCACACTGTGTCTGACACCGGGAGTGTTTGATGGGACCGTGTAGAGGAATAATCACTCTGTGTCTGACACCGGGAGTGTGTGATGGTACCTCGTAGAGGAATAATCTCTCTGTGTCTGACCCCGGGAGTGTGTGATGGGACGGTGAGGATTGAGATTCACTCTGTGTCTGACCCCGGAAGAGTTTGATGTGACCGTGTAGAGGAATAATGACTCTGTTTCTGACCCAGGGAGTGTTTGATGGGACCGTGTAGAGGAATAATCTCTCTGTGTCTGACCCAGGGAGTGTTTGATTGTACCGTGTAGAGGAATAAACTCTCTGTGTCTGTCCCCGGGAGTGTGTGCTGGGACGCTGTGGATTGAGATTCACTCTGTGTCTGACCCTGGAAGAGTTTGATGTGACCGTGTAGAGGAATAATGACTCTGTTTCTGACCCCGGGAGTGTTTGATGGGACCGTGTAGAGGAATAATCTCTCTGTGTCTGACCCCGGGAGTGTGTGATGGGACGCTGTGGATTGAGATTCACTCTGTGTCTGACCCCGGGGGTGTTTGATGGTACCGTGTGAAGGAATAATCTCTCTGTGTCTGACCCCGGGAGTGTGTGATGGGACGCTGTGGTTTGAGATTCACTCTGTGTCTGAGGCCGGAAGTGTTTGATGGGACCTTGTAGTGGAAAAATCACTCTGTGTCTTACCCCCGGAGTGTTTGATGGATCCGTGTAGAGGAATAATCACTCTGTGTCTGACCCCCGGGAGCGTTTGATGGGACCGTGTAGAGGAATAATCACTCTGTGTGTGACCCCGGGAGAGTTTGATGGTGCCGTGTAGAGGAATAATCCCTATGTGTCTGACCCCGGGAGTGTTTGATGGGACCGTGTAGAGGAATAATCACTCTGTGTCTGACCCCGGGAGTGTGTGATTGGACGGTGTTGAAGGAGATTCACACTGTGTCTGACAGCGGGAGTCTATGATGGTACCGTGTAGAGGAATAATCACTCTGTGTCTGACCACGGAAGTGTTTGATGTGACCTTGTAGAAGAATAATGACTCTGTGTCTGACACCGGGAGTGTTTAATGGGACCGTGTAGAGGAATAATCACTCTGTGTCTGACCCCGGGAGAGTGTGATGGGACGGCGTGGAGGGAGACTCACTCCGTGTCTGACTCCAGCAGTGTTTGATGGGACCGTGTTGAGGAATCAGCCCTCTGTGTCTGACCCCGGGAGTGTGTGATTGGACGGTGTTGAAGGAGATTCACACTGTGTCTGACACCGGGAGTCTATGATGGTACCGTGTAGAGGAATAATCACTCTGTGTCTGACCACGGAAGTGTATGATGTGACCTTGTAGAAGAATAATGACTCTGTGTCTGACACCGGGAGTGTTTAATGGGACCGTGTAGAGGAATAATCACTCTGTGTCTGACCCCGGGAGAGTGTGATGGGACGGCGTGGAGGGAGACTCACTCCGTGTCTGACTCCAGCAGTGTTTGATGGGACCGTGTTGAGGAATCAGCCCTCTGTGTATGACCCAGGGAGTGTGTGATGGGACCGTGTGGAGGGAGATTCACACTGTGTCTGACACCGGGAGTCTATGATGGTACCGTGTAGAGGAATAATCTCTCTGTGTCTGACCCCGGGAGTGAGTGATGGGACGGTGTGGAGGGAGATTCACTCTGTGTCTGAAACCGGGAGTGTGTGATGGGCAGTGTAGAGGAAACATCACTCCGAGTCTGACCCCGGGAATTTGTGACGGGACGGTGTGGACGGAGATTCACTCTGTGTCTGACCCCGGGAGTGTTTGATGGGACCGTATAGAGGAATAATCACTCTCTTTCTGACCGCGGGAGTGCGTGATGGGACGGTGTGGAGGGAGATTCACTCTGTGTCTGAAACCGGGAGTGTGTGATGGGCAGTGTGGAGGAATAATCACTCCGTGTCTGACCCCGGGAATTTGTGACGGGACGGTGTGGACGGAGATTCACTCTGTGTCTGACCCCGGGAGTTTTTAATGGGACCGTGTAGAGGAATAATCACTCTGTGTCTGACCCCGGGAGAGTGTGATGGGACGGCGTGGAGGGAGACTCACTCTGTGTCTGACTCCAGCAGTGTTTGATGGGACCGTGTTGAGGAATCATCCCTCTGTGTATGACCCAGAGAGTGTGTGATGGGACCGTGTGGAGGGAGATTCACTCTGTGTCTGACCCCGGGAGTGTGTGATGGGCAGTGTAGAGGAATAGTCACTCTGTGTCTGACCCCAGGAGTTTGTGACTGGACGGTGTGGAGGGAGATTCACTCTGTGTCTGACCCCGGGAGTGTTTCATGGGACCGTGTAGAGGAATAATCACTCTGTGTCTGACGACCGGAGTGTGTGATGGGACGGTGTGGATTGAGATTCACTCTGTGTCTGACCCCGGGAGAGTGTGATGGGCGGTGTAGAGGAATAATCACTCTGTGGTGACCCCGGGAGTGTTTGATTGGACCGGGTAGAGGAATAATCACTCTGTGTCTGACCCCGGGTGTGTATGATGGGACGGTGTGGATTTAATTTCACTCTGTGTCTGACCCCCGGGAGCGTTTGATGGGAACGTCTAGAGGAATAATCACTCTGTGTCTGACCCCGGGAGAGTGTGATGGGACGGTGTGGAAGGAGATTCACACTGTGTCTGACACCGGGAGTGTTTGATGGGACCGTGTAGAGGAATAATCACTCTGTGTCTGACACCGGGAGTGTGTGATGGTACCGCGTAGAGGAATAATCTCTCTGTGTCTGACCCCGGGAGTGTGTGATGGGACGGTGAGGATTGAGATTCACTCTGTGTCTGACCCCGGAAGAGTTTGATGTGACCGTGTAGAGGAATAATGACTCTGTTTCTGACCCAGGGAGTGTTTGATGGGACCGTGTAGAGGAATAATCTCTCTGTGTCTGACCCAGGGAGTGTTTGATTGTACCGTGTAGAGGAATAAACTCTCTGTGTCTGTCCCCGGGAGTGTGTGCTGGGACGCTGTGGATTGAGATTCACTCTGTGTCTGACCCTGGAAGAGTTTGATGTGACCGTGTAGAGGAATAATGACTCTGTTTCTGACCCCGGGAGTGTTTGATGGGACCGTGTAGAGGAATAATCTCTCTGTGTCTGACCCCGGGAGTGTGTGATGGGACGCTGTGGATTGAGATTCACTCTGTGTCTGACCCCGGGAGTGTGTGATGGGACGGTGAGGATTGAGATTCACTCTGTGTCTGACCCCGGGGGTGTTTGATGGTACCGTGTGAAGGAATAATCTCTCTGTGTCTGACCCCGGGAGTGTGTGATGGGACGCTGTGGTTTGAGATTCACTCTGTATCTGAGGCCGGAAGTGTTTGATGGGACCTTGTAGTGGAAAAATCACTCTGTGTCTTACCCCCGGAGTGTTTGATGGATCCGTGTAGAGGAATAATCACTCTGTGTCTGACCCCCGGGAGCGTTTGATGGGACCGTGTAGAGGAATAATCACTCTGTGTGTGACCCCGGGAGAGTTTGATGGTGCCGTGTAGAGGAATAATCCCTATGTGTCTGACCCCGGGAGTGTTTGATGGGACCGTGTAGAGGAATAATCACTCTGTGTCTGACCCCGGGAGTGTGTGATTGGACGGTGTTGAAGGAGATTCACACTGAGTCTGACACCGGGAGTCTATGATGGTACCGTGTAGAGGAATAATCACTCTGTGTCTGACCACGGAAGTGTTTGATGTGACCTTGTAGAAGAATAATGACTCTGTGTCTGACACCGGGAGTGTTTAATGGGACCGTGTAGAGGAATAATCACTCTGTGTCTGACCCCGGGAGAGTGTGATGGGACGGCGTGGAGGGAGACTCACTCCGTGTCTGACTCCAGCAGTGTTTGATGGGACCGTGTTGAGGAATCAGCCCTCTGTGTATGACCCAGGGAGTGTGTGATGGGACCGTGTGGAGGGAGATTCACTCTGTGTCTGACCCCGGGAGTGTTTCATGGGACCGTGTAGAGGAATAATCACTCTGTGTCTGACGACCGGAGTGTGTTATGGGACGGTGTGGATTGAGATTCACTCTGTGTCTGACCCCGGGAGAGTGTGATGGGCGGTGTAGAGGAATAATCACTCTGTGGTGACCCCGGGAGTGTTTGATTGGACCGGGTAGAGGAATAATCACTCTGTGTCTGACCCCGGGTGTGTATGATGGGACGGTGTGGATTTAATTTCACTCTGTGTCTGACCCCCGGGAGCGTTTGATGGGAACGTCTAGAGGAATAATCTCTCTGTGTCTGACCCCGGGAGAGTGTGATGGGACGGTGTGGAAGGAGATTCACACTGTGTCTGACACCGGGAGTGTTTGATGGGACCGTGTAGAGGAATAATCACTCTGTGTCTGACCCCGGGAGAGTGTGATGGGACGGTGTGGAAGGAGATTCACACTGTGTCTGACACCGGGAGTGTTTGATGGGACCGTGTAGAGTAATAATCACTCTGTGTCTGACACCGGGAGTGTGTGATGGTACCGTGTTAAGGAATAATTACTCTGTGTCTGACCCCGGAAGAGTTTGATGTGAACGTGTAGAGGAATAATGACTCTGTTTCTGACCCCGGGAGTGTTTAATGGGACCGTGTAGAGGAATAATCTCTGTGTCTGACCCAGGGAGTGTTTGATGGTACCGTGTAGAGGAGTAATCTCTCTGTGTCTGACCCCGGGAGAGCGTGATGGGACGGTGAGGATTGAGATTCACTCTGTGTCTGACCCTGGAAGAGTTTGATGTGTCCGTGTAGAGGAATAATGACTCTGTTTCTGACCCCGGGAGTGTTTGATGGGACCGTGTAGAGGAATAATCTCTCTGTGTCTGACCCAGGGAGTGTTTGATGGTACCGTGTTGAGGAATAATCTCTCTGTGTCTGACCCCGGGAGTGTGTGATGGGACGCTGTGGATTGAGATTCACTCTGTGTCTGACCCTGGAAGAGTTTGATGTGACCGTGTAGAGGAATAATGACTCTGTTTCTGACCCCGGGAGTGTTTGATGGGACCGTGTAGAGGAATAATCTCTCTGTGTCCGACCCAGGGAGTGTTTGATGGTACCGTGTAGAGGAATAATCTCTCTGTGTCTGACCCCGGGAGTGTGTGATGGGACGCTGTGGATTGAGATTCACTCTGTGTCTGACCCCGGGAGTGTGTGATGGGACGGTGAGGATTGAGATTCACTCTGTGTCTGACCCCGGGGGTGTTTGATGGTACCGTGTGAAGGAATAATCTCTCTGTGTCTGACCCCGGGAGTGTGTGATGGGACGCTGTGGATTGAGATTCACTACGTGTCTGACGCCGGAAGTGTTTGATGGGACCTTGTAGTGGAAAAATCACTCTGTGTCTTACCCCCGGAGTGTTTGATGGATCCGTGTAGAGGAATAATCACTCTGTGTCTGACCCCCGGGAGCGTTTGATGGGACCGTGTAGAGGAATAATCACTCTGTGTGTGACCCCGGGAGAGTTTGATGGTGCCGTGTAGAGGAATAATCCCTATGTGTCTGACCCCGGGAGTGTTTGATGGGACCGTGTAGAGGAATAATCACTCTGTGTCTGACCCCGGGAGTGTGTGATTGGACGGTGTTGAAGGAGATTCACACTGTGTCTGACACCGGGAGTCTATAATGGTACCGTGTAGAGGAATAATCACTCTGTGTCTGACCACGGAAGTGTTTGATGTGACCTTGTAGAAGAATAATGACTCTGTGTCTGACACCGGGAGTGTTTAATGGGACCGTGTAGAGGAATAATCACTCTGTGTCTGACCCCGGGAGAGTGTGATGGGACGGCGTGGAGGGAGACTCACTTCGTGTCTGACTCCAGCAGTGTTTGATGGGACCGTGTTGAGGAATCATCCCTCTGTGTATGACCCAGGGAGTGTGTGATGGGTCCGTGTGGAGGGACATTCACTCTGTGTCTGACCCCGGGAGTGTTTCATGGGACCGTGTAGAGGAATAATCACTCTGTGTCTGACGACCGGAGTGTGTGATGGGACGGTGTGGATTGAGATTCACTCTGTGTCTGACCCCGGGAGAGTGTGATGGGCGGTGTAGAGGAATAATCACTCTGTGGTGACCCCGGGAGTGTTTGATTGGACCGGGTAGAGGAATAATCACTCTGTGTCTGACCCCGGGTGTGTATGATGGGACGGTGTGGATTTAATTTCACTCTGTGTCTGACCACCGGGAGCGTTTGATGGGAACGTCTAGAAGAATAATCACTCTGTGTCTGACCCCGGGAGAGGGTGATGGGATGGCGTGGAGGGACATTCACTCTGTGTCTGACCCCGGGAGTGTTTGATGGGACCGTGTAGAGGAATAATCACTCTGTGTCTGACCCCGGGAGAGTGTGATGGGACGGTGTGGAAGGAGATTCACACTGTGTCTGACAGCGGGAGTGTTTGATGGGACTGTGTAGAGGAATAATCACTCTGTGTCTGACACCGGGAGTGTGTGATGGTACCGCGTAGAGGAATAATCTCTCTGTGTCTGACCCCGGGAGTGTGTGATGGGACGGTGAGGATTGAGATTCACTCTGTGTCTGACCCCGGAAGAGTTTGATGTGACCGTGTAGAGGAATAATGACTCTGTTTCTGACCCAGGGAGTGTTTGATGGGACCGTGTAGAGGAATAATCTGTCTGTGTCTGACCCAGGGAGTGTTTGATTGTACCGTGTAGAGGAATAAACTCTCTGTGTCTGTCCCCGGGAGTGTGTGATGGGACGGTGAGGATTGAGATTCACTCTGTGTCTGACCCCGGGAGTGTTTGATGGTACCGTGTAGAGGAATAATCTCTCTGTGTCTGACCCCGGGAGAGTGTGATGGGACGGTGTGGAAGGAGATTCACACTGTGTCTGACACCGGGAGTGTTTGATGGGACCGTGTAGAGGAATAATCACTCTGTGTCTGACCCCGGGAGAGTGTGATGGGACGGTGTGGAAGGAGATTCACACGGTGTCTGACACCGGGAGTGTTTGATGGGACCGTGTAGACGAATATTCACTCTGCGTCTGAACACGGGAGTGTTTGATGGGACCGTGTAGAGGAATAATCACTCTGTGTCTTACCCCGGAAGAGTTTGATGTGACCGTGTAGAGGAATAATGACTCTGTTTCTGACCCAGGGAGTGTTTGATGGGACCGTGTAGAGGAATAATCTCTCTGTGTCTGACGCAGGGAGTGTTTGATGGTACCGTGTAGAGGAATAATCTCTCTGTGTCTGACCCCGGGAGAGTGTGATGGGACGGTGTGGAAGGAGATTCACACTGTGTCTGACACCGGGAGTGTTTGATGGGACCGTGTAGAGGAATAATCACTCTGTGTCTGACCCCGGGAGAGTGTGATGGGACGGTGTGGAAGGAGATTCACACTGTGTCTGACACCGGGAGTGTTTGATGGGACCGTGTAGAGTAATAATCACTCTGTGTCTGACACCGGGAGTGTGTGATGGTACCGTGTTAAGGAATAATTACTCTGTGTCTGACCCCGGAAGAGTTTGATGTGAACGTGTAGAGGAATAATGACTCTGTTTCTGACCCCGGGAGTGTTTGATGGGACCGTGTAGAGGAATAATCTCTCTATGTCTGACCCAGGGAGTGTTTGATGGTACCGTGTAGAGGAGTAATCTCTCTGTGTCTGACCCCGGGAGAGTGTGATTGGACGGTGACGATTGAGATTCACTCTGTGTCTGACCCTGGAAGAGTTTGATGTGACCGTGTAGAGGAATAATGACTCTGTTTCTGACCCCGGGAGTGTTTGATGGGACCGTGTAGAGGAATAATCTCTCAGTGTCTGACCCAGGGAGTGATTGATGGTACCGTGTAGAGGAATAATCTCTCTGTGTCTGACCCCGGGAGTGTGTGATGGGACGGTGAGGATTGAGATTCACTCTGTGTCTGACCCCGGGGGTGTTTGATGGTACCGTGTGGAGGAATAATCTCTCTGTGTCTGACCCCGGGAGTGTGTGATGGGACGCTGTGGATTGAGATTCACTCTGTGTCTGAAGCCGGAAGTGTTTGATGGGACCTTGTAGTGGAAAAATCACTCTGTGTCTTACCCCCGGAGTGTTTGATGGATCCGTGTAGAGGAATAATCACTCTGTGTCTGACCCCCGGGAGCGTTTGATGGGACCGTGTAGAGGAATAATCACTCTGTGTGTGACCCCGGGAGAGTTTGATGGTGCCGTGTAGAGGAATAATCCCTATGTGTCTGACCCCGGGAGTGTTTGATGGGACCGTGTAGAGGAATAATCACTCTGTGTCTGACCCCGGGAGTGTGTGATTGGACGGTGTTGAAGGAGATTCACACTGTGTCTGACACCGGGAGTCTATGATGGTACCGTGTAGAGGAATAATCTCTCTGTGTCTGACCCCGGGAGTGAGTGATGGGACGGTGTGGAGGGAGATTCACTCTGTGTCTGAAACCGGGAGTGTATGATGGGCAGTGTAGAGGAAACATCACTCCGTGTCTGACCCCGGGAATTTGTGACGGAACGGTGTGGACGGAGATTCACTCTGTGTCTGACCCCGGGAGTGTTTGATGGGACCGTGTAGAGGAATAATCACTCTGTTTCTGACCGCGGGAGTGTGTGATGGGACGGTGTGGATTGAGATTCACTCTGTGTCTGACCCCGGGGGTGTTTGATGGTACCGTGTGGAGGAATAATCTCTCTGTGTCTGACCCCGGGAGTGTGTGATGGGACGCTGTGGATTGAGATTCACTCTGTGTCTGAAGCCGGAAGTGTTTGATGGGACCTTGTAGTGGAAAAATCACTCTGTGTCTTACCCCCGGAGTGTTTGATGGATCCGTGTAGAGGAATAATCACTCTGTGTCTGACCCCCGGGAGCGTTTGATGGGACCGTGTAGAGGAATAATCACTCTGTGTGTGACCCCGGGAGAGTTTGATGGTGCCGTGTAGAGGAATAATCCCTATGTGTCTGACCCCGGGAGTGTTTGATGGGACCGTGTAGAGGAATAATCACTCTGTGTCTGACCCCGGGAGTGTGTGATTGGACGGTGTTGAAGGAGATTCACACTGTGTCTGACAACGGGAGCCTATGATGGTACCGTGTAGAGGAATAATCTCCCTGTGTCTGACCCCGGGAGAGTGTGATTGGACGGTGTTGAAGGAGATTCACACTGTGTCTGACACCGGGAGTCTATGATGGTACCGTGTAGAGGAATAATCTCTCTGTGTCTGACCCCGGGAGTGAGTGATGGGACGGTGTGGAGGGAGATTCACTCTGTGTCTGAAACCGGGAGTGTGTGATGGGCAGTGTAGAGGAAACATCACTCCGTGTCTGACCCCGGGAATTTGTGACGGAACGGTGTGGACGGAGATTCACTCTGTGTCTGACCCCGGGAGTGTTTGATGGGACCGTGTAGAGGAATAATCACTCTGTTTCTGACCGCGGGAGTGTGTGATGGGACGGTGTGGAGGGAGATTCACTCTGTGTCTGAAACCGGGAGTGTGTGATGGGCAGTGTGGAGGAATAATCACTCCGTGTCTGACCCCGGGAATTTGTGACGGGACGGTGTGGACGGAGATTCACTCTGTGTCTGACCCCGGGAGTGTTTAATGGGACCGTGTAGAGGAATAATCACTCTGTGTCTGACCCCGGGAGAGTGTGATGGGACGGCGTGGAGGGAGTCTCACTCCGTGTCTGATTCCAGCAGTGTTTAATGGGACCGTGTTGAGGAATCATCCCTCTGTGTATGACCCAGGGAGTGTGTGATGGGACCGTGTGGAGGGAGATTCACTCTGTGTCTGACCCCGGGAGTGTGTGATGGGCGGTGTAGAGGAATAATCACTCTGTGTCTGACCCCAGGAGTTTGTGACCGGACGGTGTGGAGGGAGATTCACTCTGTGTCTGACCCCGGGAGTGTTTCATGGGACCGTGTAAAGGAATAATCACTCTGTGTCTGACGACCGGAGTGTGTGATGGGACGGTGTGGATTGAGATTCACTCTGTGTCTGACCCCGGGAGAGTGTGATGGGCGGTGTAGAGGAATAATCACTCTGTGGTGACCCCGGGAGTGTTTGATTGGACCGGGTAGAGGAATAATCACTCTGTGTCTGACCCCGTGTGTGTATGATGGGACGGTGTGGATTTAATTTCACTCTGTGTCTGACCCCCGGGAGCGTTTGATGGGAACGTCTAGAGGAATAATCACTCTGTGTCTGACCCCGGGAGAGGTTGATGGGATGGCGTGGAGGGACATTCACTCTGTGTCTGACCCCGGGAGTGTTTGATGGGACCGTGTAGAGGAATAATCACTCTGTGTCTGACCCCGGGTAAGTGTGATGGGACGGTGTGGAAGGAGATTCACACTGTGTCTGACACCGGGAGTGTTTGATGGGACCGTGTAGAGGAATAATCACTCTGTGTCTGACACCGGGAGTGTGTGATGGTACCGCGTAGAGGAATAATCTCTCTGCGTCTGACCCCGGGAGTGTGTGATGGGACGGTGAGGATTGAGATTCTCTCTGTGTCTGACCCCGGAAGAGTTTGATGGGACCGTGTAGAGGAATAATGACTCTGTTTCTGACCCAGGGAGTGTTTGATGGGAACGTCTAGAGGAATAATCACTCTGTGACTGACCCAGGGAGAGTTTCATGGGGCCGTGTAGATTAATATTCACTCTGTGTCTGACCACGGGAGTGTTTGATGGGACCGTGTATAGGAATAATCACTCTGTGTCTTACCCCGGAAGAGTTTGATGTGACCGTGTAGAGGAATAATCACTCTGTGTCTGACCCCGGGCGTGTGTGATGGGACGGTGGTGAAGGAGATTCACACTGTGTCTGACACCGGGAGTGTGTGATGGTACCGTGTAGAGGAATAATCACTCTGTGTCTGACCACCGAAGAGTCTGATGTGACCTTGTTGAGGAATAATGACTCTGTGTCTTACCACCGGAGTGCTTTATGGGACCGTGTAGAGGAATAATCACTCTGTGTCTGACCCCCGGGAGCGTTTGATGGGACCGTTTAGAGGAATAATCATTCTGTGTCTGACCCCGGGAGAGTTTGATGGTACCGTGTAGAATAATCTCTCTGTGTCTGACCCAGGGAGTGAGTGATGGGACGGTGTGGAGGGAGATTCACTCTGTGTCTGAAACCGGGAGTGTGTGATGGGCAGTGTAGAGGAAACATCACTCCGTGTCTGACCCCGGGAATTTGTCACGGGACGGTGTGGACGGAGATTCACTCTGTGTCTGACCCCGGGAGTGTTTAATGGGACCGTGTAGAGGAATAATCACTCTGTGTCTGACCCCGGGAGAGTGTGATGGGACGGAGTGGAGGGAGACTCATTCCGTGTCTGACTCCAGCAGTGTTTGATGGGACCGTGTTGAGGAATCATCCCTCTGTGTATGACCCAGGGAGTGTGTGATGGGACGGTGTGGAGGGAGATTCACTCTGTGTCTGACCCCGGGAGTGTGTGATGGGCGGTGTAGAGGAATAATCACTCTGTGTCTGACCCCAGGAGTTTGTGACTGGACGGTGTGGAGGGAGATTCACTCTGTGTCTGACCCCGGGAGTGTTTCATGGGACCGTGTAGTGGAATAATCACTCTGTGTCTGACGACCGGAGTGTGTGATGGGACGGTGTGGATTGAGATTCACTCTGTGTCTGACCCCTGGAGAGTGTGATGGGCGGTGTAGAGGAATAATCACTCTGTGGTGACCCCGGGAGTGTTTGATTGGACCGGGTAGAGGAATAATCACTCTGTGTCTGACCCCGGGTGTGTATGATGGGACGGTGTGGATTTAATTTCACTCTGTGTCTGACCCCCGGGAGCGTTTGATGGGAACGTCTAGAGGAATAATCACTCTGTGTCTGACCCCGGGAGACGGGGATGGGATGGCGTGGAGGGACATTCACTCTGTGTCTGACCCCGGGAGTGTTTGATGGGACCGTGTAGAGGAATAATCACTCTGTGTCTGACCCCGGGAGAGTGTGATGGGACGGTGTGGAAGGAGATTCACACTGTGTCTGACACCGGGAGTGTTTGATGGGACCGTGTAGAGGAATAATCACTCTGTGTCTGACACCGGGAGTGTGTGATGGTACCGCGTAGAGGAATAATCTCTCTGCGTCTGACCCCGGGAGTGTGTGATGGGACGGTGAGGATTGAGATTCACTCTGTGTCTGACCCCGGAAGAGTTTGATGTGACCGTGTAGAGGAATAATGACTCTGTTTCTGACCCAGGGAGTGTTTGATGGGACCGTGTAGAGGAATAATCTCTCTGTGTCTTACCCAGGGAGTGTTTGATTGTACCGTGTAGAGGAATAAACTCTCTGTGTCTGTCCCCGGGAGTGTGTGATGGGACGGTGAGGATTGAGATTCACTCTGTGTCTGACCCCGGGAGTGTTTGATGGTACCGTGTAGAGGAATAATCTCTCTGTGTCTGACCCCGGGAGAGTGTGATGGGACGGTGTGGAAGGAGATTCACACGGTGTCTGACACCGGGAGTGTTTGATGGGACCGTGTAGACGAATAATCACTCTGTGTCTGACACCGGGATTGTGTGATGGTACCGTGTTGAGGAATAATCACTCTGTGTCTGACCCCGGAATAGTTTGATGTGACCGTGTAGAGGAATAATCACTCTGTGTCTGACACCGGGAGAGTGTGATGGTACCGTGTAGAGGAATAATGACTCTGTTTCTGACCCCGGGACTGTTTGATGGGACCGTGTAGAGGAATAATCACTCTGTTTCTGACCCACGGAGCGTTTGATGGGAACGTCTAGAGGAATAATCACTCTGTGTCTGACCCAGGGAGAGTTACATGGGGCCGTGGAGATTAATATTCACTCTGTGTCTGACCACGGGAGTGTTTGATGGGACCGTGTAGAGGAATAATCTCTCTGTGTCTGACGCAGGGAGTGTTTGATGGTACCGTGTAGAGGAATAATCTCTCTGTGTCTGACCCCGGGAGAGTGTGATGGGACTGTGTGGAAGGAGATTCACACTGTGTCTGACACCGGGAGTGTTTGATGGGACCGTGTAGAGGAATAATCACTCTGTGTCTGACCCCGGGAGAGTGTGATGGGACGGTGTGGAAGGAGATTCACACTGTGTCTGACACCGGGAGTGTTTGATGGGACCGTGTAGAGTAATAATCACTCTGTGTCTGACACCGGGAGTGTGTGATGGTAACGTGTAGAGGAATAATGACACTGTTTCTGACCCCGGGAGTGTTTGATGGGACCGTATAGAGGAATAATCTCTGTGTCTGACCCAGGGAGTGTTTGATGGTACCGTGTAGAGGAGTAATCTCTCTGTGTCTGACCCCGGGAGAGTGTGATGGGACGGTGAGGATTGAGATTCACTCTGTGTCTGACCCTGGAAGAGTTTGATGTGACCGTGTAGAGGAATAATGACTCTGTTTCTGACCCCGGGAGTGTTTGCTGGGACCGTGTAGAGGAATAATCTCTCTGTGTCTGACCCAGGGAGTGTTTGATGGTACCGTGTAGAGGAATAATCTCTCTGTGTCTGACCCCGGGAGTGTGTGATGGGACGGTGAGGATTGAGATTCACTCTGTGTCTGACCCTGGGGGTGTTTGATGGTACCGTGTGGAGGAATAATCTCTCTGTGTCTGACACCGGGAGTGTGTGATTGGACGCTGTGGATTGAGATTCACTCTGTGTCTTACCCCCGGAGTGTTTGATGGATCCGTGTAGAGGAATAATCACTCTGTGTCTGACCCCCGGGAGCGTTTGATGGGACCGTGTAGAGGAATAATCACTCTGTGTGTGACCCCGGGAGAGTTTGATGGTGCCGTGTAGAGGAATAATCCCTATGTGTCTGACCCCGGGAGTGTTTGATGGGACCATGTAGAGGAATAATCACTCTGTGTCTGACCCCGGGAGTGTGTGATTGGACGGTGTTGAAGGAGATTCACTCTGTGTCTGACCACGGAAGTGTTTGATGTGACCTTGTAGAAGAATAATGACTCTGTGTCTGACACCGGGAGTGTTTAATGGGACCGTGTAGAGGAATAATCACTCTGTGTCTGACCCCGGGAGAGTGTGATGGGACGGCGTGGAGGGAGACTCACTCCGTGTCTGACTCCAGCAGTGTTTGATGGGACCGTGTTGAGGAATCATCCCTCTGTGTATGACCCAGGGAGTGTGTGATGGGACCGTGTGGAGGGAGATTCACTCTGTGTCTGACCCCGGGAGTGTTTCATGGGACCGTGTAGAGGAATAATCGCTCTGTGTCTGACCCCGGGAGAGTGTGATGGGACGGTGTGGAAGGAGATTCACACTGTGTCTGACACCGGGAGTGTTTGATGGGACCGTGTAGAGTAATAATCACTCTGTGTCTGACACCGGGAGTGTGTGATGGTAACGTGTAGAGGAATAATGACACTGTTTCTGACCCCGGGAGTGTTTGATGGGACCGTATAGAGGAATAATCTCTGTGTCTGACCCAGGGAGTGTTTGATGGTACCGTGTAGAGGAGTAATCTCTCTGTGTCTGACCCCGGGAGAGTGTGATGGGACGGTGAGGATTGAGATTCACTCTGTGTCTGACCCTGGAAGAGTTTGATGTGACCGTGTAGAGGAATAATGACTCTGTTTCTGACCCCGGGAGTGTTTGCTGGGACCGTGTAGAGGAATAATCACTCTGTGTCTGACCCAGGGAGAGTTTCATGGGGCCGTGGAGATTAATATTCACTTTGTGTCTGACCACGGGAGTGTTTGATGGGACCGTGTAGAGGAATAATCTCTCTGTGTCTGACGCAGGGAGTGTTTGATGGTACCGTGTAGAGGAATAATCTCTCTGTGTCTGACCCCGGGAGAGTGTGATGGGACGGTGTGGAAGGAGATTCACACTGTGTCTGACACCGGGAGTGTTTGATGGGACCGTGTAGAGGAATAATCACTCTGTGTCTGACCCCGGGAGAGTGTGATGGGACGGTGTGGAAGGAGATTCACACTGTGTCTGACACCGGGAGTGTTTGATGGGACCGTGTAGAGTAATAATCACTCTGTGTCTGACACCGGGAGTGTGTGATGGTAACGTGTAGAGGAATAATGACACTGTTTCTGACCCCGGGAGTGTTTGATGGGACCGTATAGAGGAATAATCTCTGTGTCTGACCCAGGGAGTGTTTGATGGTACCGTGTAGAGGAGTAATCTCTCTGTGTCTGACCCCGGGAGAGTGTGATGGGACGGTGAGGATTGAGATTCACTCTGTGTCTGACACTGGAAGAGTTTGATGTGACCGTGTAGAGGAATAATGACTCTGTTTCTGACCCCGGGAGTATTTGCTGGGACCGTGTAGAGGAATAATCTCTCTGTGTCTGACCCAGGGAGTGTTTGATGGTACCGTGTAGAGGAATAATCTCTCTGTGTCTGACCCCGGGAGTGTGTGATGGGACGGTGAGGATTGAGATTCACTCTGTGTCTGACCCTGGGGGTGTTTGATGGTACCGTGTGGAGGAATAATCTCTCTGTGTCTGACCCCGGGAGTGTGTGATTGGACGCTGTGGATTGAGATTCACTCTGTGTCTTACCCCCGGAGTGTTTGATGGATCCGTGTAGAGGAATAATCACTCTGTGTCTGACCCCCGGGAGCGTTTGATGGGACCGTGTAGAGGAATAATCACTCTGTGTGTGACCCCGGGAGAGTTTGATGGTGCCGTGTAGAGGAATAATCCCTATGTGTCTGACCCCGGGAGTGTTTGATGGGACCATGTAGAGGAATAATCACTCTGTGTCTGACCCCGGGAGTGTGTGATTGGACGGTGTTGAAGGAGATTCACTCTGTGTCTGACCACGGAAGTGTTTGATGTGACCTTGTAGAAGAATAATGACTCTGTGTCTGACACCGGGAGTGTTTAATGGGACCGTGTAGAGGAATAATCACTCTGTGTCTGACCCCGGGAGAGTGTGATGGGACGGCGTGGAGGGAGACTCACTCCGTGTCTGACTCCAGCAGTGTTTGATGGGACCGTGTTGAGGAATCATCCCTCTGTGTATGACCCAGGGAGTGTGTGATGGGACCGTGTGGAGGGAGATTCACTCTGTGTCTGACCCCGGGAGTGTTTCATGGGACCGTGTAGAGGAATAATCGCTCTGTGTCTGACGACCGGAGTGTGTGATGGGACGGTGTGGATTGAGATTCACTCTGTGTCTGACCCCGGGAGAGTGTGATGGGCGGTGTAGAGGAATAATCACTCTGTGGTGACCCCGGGAGTGTTTGATTGGACCGGGTAGAGGAATAATCACTCTGTGTCTGACCCCGGGTGTGTATGATGGGACGGTGTGGATTTAATTTCACTCTGTGTCTGACCCCCGGGAGCGTTTGATGGGAACGTCTAGAGGAATAATCACTCTGTGTCTGACCCCGGGAGAGGGTGATGGGATGGCGTGGAGGGACATTCACTCTGTGTCTGACCCCGGGAGTGTTTGATGGGACCGTGTAGAGGAATAATCACTCTGTGTCTGACCCCGGGAGAGTGTGATGGGACGGTGTGGAAGGACATTCACACTGTATCTGACCCCGGGAGTGTTTGATGGGACCGTGTAGAGGAATAATCACTCTGTGTCTGACCCCGGGAGAGTGTGATGGGACCGTGTAGAGGAATAATCACTCTGTGTCTGACACCGGGAGTGTGTGATGGTACCGCGTAGAGGAATAATCTCTCTGTGTCTGACCCCGGGAGTGTGTGATGGGACGGTGAGGATTGAGATTCACTCTGTGTCTGACCCCGGAAGAGTTTGATGTGACCGTGTAGAGGAATAATGACTCTGTTTCTGACCCAGGGAGTGTTTGATGGGACCGTGTAGAGGAATAATCTCTCTGTGCCTGACCCAGGGAGTGTTTGATTGTACCGTGTAGAGGAATAAACTCTCTGTGTCTGTCCCCGGGAGTGTGTGATGGGACGGTGAGGATTGAGATTCACTCTGTGTCTGACCCCGGGAGTGTTTGATGGTACCGTGTAGAGGAATAATCTCTCTGTGTCTGACCCCGGGAGAGTGTGATGGGACGGTGTGGAAGGAGATTCAGACGGTGTCTGACACCGGGAGTGTTTGATGGGACCGTGTAGACGAATAATCACTCTGTGTCTGACACCGGGAGTGTGTGATGGTACCGTGTTGAGGAATAATCACTCTGTGTCTGACCCCGGAATAGTTTGATGTGACCGTGTAGAGGAATAATCACTCTTTGTCTGACACCGGGAGAGTGTGATGGTACCGTGTAGAGGAATAATGATTCTGTTTCTGACCACGGGAGTGTTTGATGGGACCGTGTAGAGGAATAATCACTCTGTGTCTGACCCACGGAGCGTTTGATGGGAACGTCTAGAGGAATAATCACTCTGTGACTGACCCAGGGAGAGTTTCATGGGGCCGTGTAGATTAATATTCACTCTGTGTCTGAACACGGGAGTGTTTGATGGGACCGTGTAGAGGAATAATCACTCTGTGTCTTACCCCGGAAGAGTTTGATGTGACCGTGTAGAGGAATAATGACTCTGTTTCTGACACAGGGAGTGTTTGATGGTACCGTGTAGAGGAATAATCTCTCTGTGTCTGACCCCGGGAGAGTGTGATGGGACGGTGTGGAAGGAGATTCACACTGTGTCTGACACCGGGAGTGTTTGATGGGACCGTGTAGAGTAATAATCACTCTGTGTCTGACACTGGGAGTGTGTGATGGTACCGTGTTAAGGAATAATTACTCTGTGTCTGACCCCGGAAGAGTTTGATGTGAACGTGTAGAGGAATAATGACTCTGTTTCTGACCCCGGGAGTGTTTGATGGGACCGTGTAGAGGAATAATCTCTCTGTGTCTGACCCAGGGAGTGTTTGATGGTACCGTGTAGAGGAGTAATCTCTCTGTGTCTGACCCCGGGAGAGTGTGATTGGACGGAGACGATTGTGATTCACTCTGTGTCTGACCCTGGAAGAGTTTGATGTGACCGTGTAGAGGAATAATGACTCTGTTTCTGACCCCGGGAGTGTTTGATGGGACCGTGTAGAGGAATAATCTCTCTGTGTCTGACCCAGGGAGTGATTGATGGTACCGTGTAGAGGAATAATCTCTCTGTGTCTGACCCCGGGAGTGTGTGATGGGACGGTGAGGATTGAGATTCACTCTGTGTCTGACCCCGGGGGTGTTTGATGGTACCGTGTGGAGGAATAATCTCTCTGTGTCTGACCCCGGGAGTGTGTGATGGGACGCTGTGGATTGAGATTCACTCTGTGTCTGACGCCGGAAGTGTTTGATGGGACCTTGTAGTGGAAAAATCACTCTGTGTCTTACCCCCGGAGTGTTTGATGGATCCGTGTAGAGGAATAATCACTCTGTGTCTGACCCCCGGGAGCGTTTGATGGGACCGTGTAGAGGAATAATCACTCTGTGTGTCACCCCGGGAGAGTTTGATGGTGCCGTGTAGAGGAATAATCCCTATGTGTCTGACCCCGGGAGTGTTTGATGGGACCGTGTAGAGGAATAATCACTCTGTGTCTGACCCCGGGAGTGTGTGATTGGACGGTGTTGAAGGAGATTCACACTGTGTCTGACACCGGGAGTCTATGATGGTACCGTGTAGAGGAATAATCTCTCTGTGTCTGACCCCGGGAGTGAGTGATGGGACGGTGTGGAGGGAGATTCACTCTGTGTCTGAAACCGGGAGTGTGTGATGGGCAGTGTAGAGGAAACATCACTCCGTGTCTGACCCCGGGAGTGTTTGATGGGACCGTGTAGAGGAATAATCACTCTGTGTGTGACCCCGGGAGAGTTTGATGGTGGCGTGTAGAGGAATAATCCCTATGTGTCTGACCCCGGGAGTGTTTGATGGGACCGTGCAGAGGAATAATCACTCTGTGTCTGACCCCGGGAGTGTGTGATTGGACGGTGTTGAAGGAGATTCACACTGTGTCTGACACCGGGAGTCTATGATGGTACCGTGTAGAGGAATAATCTCTCTGTGTCTGACCCCGGGAGTGAGTGATGGGACGGTGTGGAGGGAGATTCACTCTGTGTCTGAAACCGGGAGTGTGTGATGGGCAGTGTAGAGGAAACATCACTCCGTGTCTGACCCCGGGAATTTGTGACGGGACGGTGTGGACGGAGTTTCACTCTATGTCTGACCCCGGGAGTGTTTGATGGGACCGTGTAGAGAAATAATCACTCTGTTTCTGACCGCGGGAGTGTGTGATGGGACGGTGTGGAGGGAGATTCACTCTGTGTCTGAAACCGGGAGTGTGTGATGGGCAGTGTGGAGGAATAATCACTCCGTGTCTGACCCCGGGAATTTGTGACGGGACGGTGTGGACGGAGATTCACTCTGTGTCTGACCCCGGGAGTGTTTAATGGGACCGTGTAGAGGAATAATCACTCTGTGTCTGACCCCGGGAGAGTGTGATGGGACGGCGTGGAGGGAGACTCACTCCGTGTCTGACTCCAGCAGTGTTTGATGGGACCGTGTTGAGGAATCATCCCTCTGTGTATGACCCAGGGAGTGTGTGATGGGACCGTGTGGAGGGAGATTCACTCTGTGTCTGACCCCGGGAGTGTGTGATGGGCGGTGTAGAGGAATAATCACTCTGTGTCTGACCCCAGGAGTTTGTGACTGGACGGTGTGGAGGGAGATTCACTCTGTGTCTGACCCCGGGAGTGTTTCATGGGACCGTGTAGAGGAATAATCACTCTGTGTCTGACGACCGGAGTGTGTGATGGGACGGTGTGGATTGAGATTCACTCTGTGTCTGACCCCGGGAGAGTGTGATGGGCGGTGTAGAGAAATAATCACTCTGTGGTGACCCCGGGAGTGTTTGATTGGACCGGGTAGAGGAATAATCACTCTGTGTCTGACCCCGGGTGTGTATGATGGGACGGTGTGGATTTAATTTCACTCTGTGTCTGACCCCCGGGAGCGTTTGATGGGAACGTCTAGAGGAATAATCACTCTGTGTCTGACCCCGGGAGAGGGTGATGGGATGGCGTGGAGGGACATTCACTCTGTGTCTGACCCCGGGAGTGTTTGATGGGACCGTGTAGAGGAATAATCACTCTGTGTCTGACCCCGGGAGAGTGTGATGGGACGGTGTGGAAGGAGATTCACACTGTGTCTGACACCGGGAGTGTTTGATGGGACCGTGTAGAGGAATAATCTCCCTGTGTCTGACACCGGGAGTGTGTGATGGTACCGCGTAGAGGAATAATCTCTCTGCGTCTGACCCCGGGAGTGTGTGATGGGACGGTGAGGATTGAGATTCACTCTGTCTCTGACCCCGGAAGAGTTTGATGTGACCGTGTAGAGGAATAATGACTCTGTTTCTGACCCAGGGAGTGTTTGATGGGAACGTCTAGAGGAATAATCACTCTGTGTCTGACCCAGGGAGAGTTTCGTGGGGCCGTGTAGATTAATATTCACTCTGTGTCTGACCACGGGAGTGTTTGATGGGACCGTGTATAGGAATAATCACTCTGTGTCTTACCCCGGAAGAGTTTGATGTGACCGTGTAGAGGAATAATCACTCTGTGTCTGACCCCGGGCGTGTGTGATGGGACGGTGGTGAAGGAGATTCACACTGTGTCTGACACCGGGAGTGTGTGATGGTACCGTGTAGAGGAATAATCACTCTGTGTCTGACCACCGAAGAGTCTGATGTGACCTTGTTGAGGAATAATGACTCTGTGTCTTACCACCGGAGTGCTTTATGGGACCGTGTAGAGGAATAATCACTCTGTGTCTGACCCCCGGGAGCGTTTGATGGGACAGTTTAGAGGAATAATCCCTATGTGTCTGACCGCGGGAGTGTTTGATGGGACCGTGTAGAGGAATAATCACTCTGTGTCTGACCCCGGGAGTGTGTGATTGGACGGTGTTGAAGGAGATTCACACTGTGTCTGACACCGGGAGTCTATGATGGTACCGTGTAGAGGAATAATCACTCTGTGTCTGACCACGGAAGTGTTTGATGTGACCTTGTAGAAGAATAATGACTCTGTGTCTGACACCGGGAGTGTTTAATGGGACCGTGTAGAGGAATAATCACTCTGTGTCTGACCCCGGGAGAGTGTGATGGGACGGCGTGCAGGGAGACTCACTCCGTGTCTGACTCCAGCAGTGTTTGATGGGACCGTGTTGAGGAATCATCCCTCTGTGTATGACCCAGGGAGTGTGTGATGGGACCGTGTGGAGGGAGATTCACTCTGTGTCTGACCCCGGGAGTGTTTCATGGGACCGTGTAGAGGAATAATCACTCTGTGTCTGACGACCGGAGTGTGTGATGGGACGGTGTGGATTGAGATTCACTCTGTGTCTGACCCCGGGAGAGTGTGATGGGCGGTGTAGAGGAATAATCACTCTGTGGTGACCCCGGGAGTGTTTGATTGGACCGGGTAGAGGAATAATCACTCTGTGTCTGACCCCGGGTGTGTATGATGGGACGGTGTGGATTTAATTTCACTCTGTGTCTGACCCCCGGGAGCGTTTGATGGGAACGTCTAGAGGAATAATCACTCTGTGTCTGACCCCGGGAGAGGGTGATGGGATGGCGTGGAGGGACATTCACTCTGTGTCTGACCCCGGGAGTGTTTGATGGGACCGTGTAGAGGAATAATCACTCTGTGTCTGACCCCGGGAGAGTGTGATGGGACGGTGAGGATTGAGATTCACTCTTTGTCTGACCCCGGGAGTGTTTGATGGTACCGTGTAGAGGAATAATCTCTCTGTGTCTGACCCCGGGAGAGTGTGATGGGACGGTGTGGAAGGAGATTCACACGGTGTCTGACACCGGGAGTGTTTGATGGGACCGTGTAGACGAATATTCACTCTGTGTCTGAACACGGGAGTGTTTGATGGGACCGTGTAGAGGAATAATCACTCTGTGTCTTACCCCGGAAGAGTTTGATGTGACCGTGTAGAGGAATAATGACTCTGTTTCTGACCCAGGGAGTGTTTGATGGGACCGTGTAGAGGAATAATCTCTCTGTGTCTGACGCAGGGAGTGTTTGATGGTACCGTGTAGAGGAATAATCTCTCTGTGTCTGACCACGGGAGAGTGTGATGGGACGGTGTGGAAGGAGATTCACACTGTGTCTGACACCGGGAGTGTTTGATGGTACCGTGTAGAGGAATAATCTCTCTGTGTCTGACCCCGGGAGAGTGTGATGGGACGGTGTGGAAGGAGATTCACACTGTGTCTGACACCGGGAGTGTTTGATGGGACCGTGTAGAGGAATAATCACTCTGTGTCTGACCCCGGGAGAGTGTGATGGGACGGTGTGGAAGGAGATTCACACTGTGTCTGACACCGGGAGTGTTTGATGGGACCGTGTAGAGGAATAATCACTCTGTGTCTGACCCCGGGAGAGTGTGATGGGACGGTGTGGAAGGAGATTCACACGGTGTCTGACACCGGGAGTGTTTGATGGGACCGTGTAGACGAATATTCACTCTGTGTCTGAACACGGGAGTGTTTGATGGGACCGTGTAGAGGAATAATCACTCTGTGTCTTACCCCGGAAGAGTTTGATGTGACCGTGTAGAGGAATAATGACTCTGTTTCTGACCCAGGGAGTGTTTGATGGGACCGTGTAGAGGAATAATCTCTCTGTGTCTGACGCAGGGAGTGTTTGATGGTACCGTGTAGAGGAATAATCTCTCTGTGTCTGACCCCGGGAGAGTGTGATGGGACGGTGTGGAAGGAGATTCACACTGTGTCTGACACCGGGAGTGTTTGATGGGACCGTGTAGAGGAATAATCACTCTGTGTCTGACCCCGGGAGAGTGTGATGGGACGGTGTGGAAGGAGATTCACACTGTGTCTGACACCGGGAGTGTTTGATGGGACCGTGTAGAGTAATAATCACTCTGTGTCTGACCCCGGGAGTGTTTGATGGGACCGTGTAGAGGAATAATCACTCTGTTTCTGACCGCGGGAGTGTGTGATGGGACGGTGTGGAGGGAGATTCACTCTGTGTCTGAAACCGGGAGTGTGTGATGGGCAGTGTGGAGGAATAATCACTCCGTGTCTGACCCCGGGAATTTGTGACGGGACGGTGTGGACGGAGATTCACTCTGTGTCTGACCCCGGGAGTGTTTAATGGGACCGTGTAGAGGAATAATCACTCTGTGTCTGACCCCGGTAGAGTGTGATGGGACGGCGTGGAGGGAGACTCACTCCGTGTCTGACTCCAGCAGTGTTTGATGGGACCGTGTTGAGGAATCATCCCTCTGTGTATGACCCAGGGAGTGTGTGATGGGACCGTGTGGAGGGAGATTCACTCTGTGTCTGACCCCGGGAGTGTGTGATGAGCGGTGTAGAGGAATAATCACTCTGTGTCTGACCCCAGGAGTTTGTGACTGGACGGTGTGGGGGGAGATTCACTCTGTGTCTGACCCCGGGAGTGTTTCATGGGACCGTGTAGAGGAATAATCACTCTGTGTCTGACGACCGGAGTGTGTGATGGGACGGTGTGGATTGAGATTCACTCTGTGTCTGACCCCGGGAGAGTGTGATGGGCGGTGTAGAGAAATAATCACTCTGTGGTGACCCCGGGAGTGTTTGATTGGACCGGGTAGAGGAATAATCACTCTGTGTCTGACCCCGGGTGTGTATGATGGGACGGTGTGGATTTAATTTCACTCTGTGTCTGACCCCCGGGAGCGTTTGATGGGAACGTCTAGAGGAATAATCACTCTGTGTCTGACCCCGGGAGAGGGTGATGGGATGGCGTGGAGGGACATTCACTCTGTGTCTGAAACCGGGAGTATGTGATGGGCAGTGTGGAGGAATAATCACTCCGTGTCTGACCCCGGGAATTTGTGACGGGACGGTGTGGACGGAGATTCACTCTGTGTCTGACCCCGGGAGTGTTTAATGGGACCGTGTAGAGGAATAATCACTCTGTGTCTGACCCCGGGAGAGTGTGATGGGACGGTGTGGAAGGAGATTCACACTGTGTCTGACACCGGGAGTGTTTGATGGGACCGTGTAGAGGAATAATCTCTCTGTGTCTGACACCGGGAGTGTGTGATGGTACCGCGTAGAGGAATAATCTCTCTGCGTCTGACCCCGGGAGTGTGTGATGGGACGGTGAGGATTGAGATTCACTCTGTGTCTGACCCCGGAAGAGTTTGATGTGACCGTGTAGAGGAATAATGACTCTGTTTCTGACCCAGGGAGTGTTTGATGGGAACGTCTAGAGGAATAATCACTCTGTGTCTGACCCAGGGAGAGTTTCATGGGGCCGTGTAGATTAATATTCACTCTGTGTCTGACCACGGGAGTGTTTGATGGGACCGTGTATAGGAATAATCACTCTGTGTCTTACCCCGGAAGAGTTTGATGTGACCGTGTAGAGGAATAATCACTCTGTGTCTGACCCCGGGCGTGTGTGATGGGACGGTGGTGAAGGAGATTCACACTGTGTCTGACACCGGGAGTGTGTGATGGTACCGTGTAGAGGAATAATCACTCTGTGTCTGACCACCGAAGAGTCTGATGTGACCTTGTTGAGGAATAATGACTCTGTGTCTTACCACCGGAGTGCTTTATGGGACCGTGTAGAGGAATAATCACTCTGTGTCTGACCCCCGGGAGCGTTTGATGGGACAGTTTAGAGGAATAATCCCTATGTGTCTGACCGCGGGAGTGTTTGATGGGACCGTGTAGAGGAATAATCACTCTGTGTCTGACCCCGGGAGTGTGTGATTGGACGGTGTTGAAGGAGATTCACACTGTGTCTGACACCGGGAGTCTATGATGGTACCGTGTAGAGGAATAATCACTCTGTGTCTGACCACGGAAGTGTTTGATGTGACCTTGTAGAAGAATAATGACTCTGTGTCTGACACCGGGAGTGTTTAATGGGACCGTGTAGAGGAATAATCACTCTGTGTCTGACCCCGGGAGAGTGTGATGGGACGGCGTGGAGGGAGACTCACTCCGTGTCTGACTCCAGCAGTGTTTGATGGGACCGTGTTGAGGAATCATCCCTCTGTGTATGACCCAGGGAGTGTGTGATGGGACCGTGTGGAGGGAGATTCACACTGTGTCTGACCCCGGGAGTGTTTCATGGGACCGTGTAGAGGAATAATCACTCTGTGTCTGACGACCGGAGTGTGTGATGGGAAGGTGTGGATTGAGATTCACTCTGTGTCTGACCCCGGGAGAGTGTGATGGGCGGTGTAGAGGAATAATCACTCTGTGGTGACCCCGGGAGTGTTTGATTGGACCGGGTAGAGGAATAATCACTCTGTGTCTGACCCCGGGTGTGTATGATGGGACGGTGTGGATTTAATTTCACTCTGTGTCTGACCCCCGGGAGCGTTTGATGGGAACGTCTAGAGGAATAATCACTCTGTGTCTGACCCCGGGAGAGGGTGATGGGATGGCGTGGAGGGACATTCACTCTGTGTCTGACCCCGGGAGTGTTTGATGGGACCGTGTAGAGGAATAATCACTCTGTGTCTGACCCCGGGAGAGTGTGATGGGACGGTGTGGAAGGAGATTCACACTGTGTCTGACACCGGGAGTGTTTGATGGGACCGTGTAGAGGAATAATCACTCTGTGTCTGACACCGGGAGTGTGTGGTGGTACCGCGTAGAGGAATAATCTCTCTGTGTCTGACCCCGGGAGTGTGTGATGGGACGGTGAGGATTGAGATTCACTCTGTGTCTGACCCCGGAAGAGTTTGATCTGACCGTGTAGAGGAATAATGACTCTGTTTCTGACCCAGGGAGTGTTTGATGGGACCGTGTAGAGGAATAATCTCTCTGTGTCTGACCCAGGGAGTGTTTGATTGTACCGTGTAGAGGAATAAACTCTCTGTGTCTGTCCCCGGGAGTGTGTGATGGGACGGTGAGGATTGAGATTCACTCTTTGTCTGACCCCGGGAGTGTTTGATGGTACCGTGTAGAGGAATAATCTCTCTGTGTCTGACCCGGGAGAGTGTGATGGGACGGTGTGGAAGGAGATTCACACTGTGTCTGACACCGGGAGTGTTTGATGGGACCGTGTAGAGGAATAATCACTCTGTGTCTGACCCCGGGAGAGTGTGATGGGACGGTGTGGAAGGAGATTCACACGGTGTCTGACACCGGGAGTGTTTGATGGGACCGTGTAGACGAATATTCACTCTGTGTCTGAACACGGGAGTGTTTGATGGGACCGTGTAGAGGAATAATCACTCTGTGTCTTACCCCGGAAGAGTTTGATGTGACCGTGTAGAGGAATAATGACTCTGTTTCTGACCCAGGGAGTGTTTGATGGGACCGTGTAGAGGAATAATCTCTCTGTGTCTGACGCAGGGAGTGTTTGATGGTACCGTGTAGAGGAATAATCTCTCTGTGTCTGACCCCGGGAGAGTGTGATGGGACGGTGTGGAAGGAGATTCACACTGTGTCTGACACCGGGAGTGTTTGATGGGACCGTGTAGAGGAATAATCACTCTGTGTCTGACCCCGGGAGAGTGTGATGGGACGGTGTGGAAGGAGATTCACACTGTGTCTGACACCAGGAGTGTTTGATGGGACCGTGTAGAGTAATAATCACTCTGTGTCTGACCCCGGGAGTGTTTGATGGGACCGTGTAGAGGAATAATCACTCTGTTTCTGACCGCGGGAGTGTGTGATGGGACGGTGTGGAGGGAGATTCACTCTGTGTCTGAAACCGGGAGTGTGTGATGGGCAGTGTGGAGGAATAATCACTCCGTGTCTGACCCCGGGAATTTGTGACGGGACGGTGTGGACGGAGATTCACTCTGTGTCTGACCCCGGGAGTGTTTAATGGGACCGTGTAGAGGAATAATCACTCTGTGTCTGACCCCGGTAGAGTGTGATGGGACGGCGTGGAGGGAGACTCACTCCGTGTCTGACTCCAGCAGTGTTTGATGGGACCGTGTTGAGGAATCATCCCTCTGTGTATGACCCAGGGAGTGTGTGATGGGACCGTGTGGAGGGAGATTCACTCTGTGTCTGACCCCGGGAGTGTGGGATGAGCGGTGTAGAGGAATAATCACTCTGTGTCTGACCCCAGGAGTTTGTGACTGGACGGTGTGGGGGGAGATTCACTCTGTGTCTGACCCCGGGAGTGTTTCATGGGACCGTGTAGAGGAATAATCACTCTGTGTCTGACGACCGGAGTGTGTGATGGGACGGTGTGGATTGAGATTCACTCTGTGTCTGACCCCGGGAGAGTGTGATGGGCGGTGTAGAGAAATAATCACTCTGTGGTGACCCCGGGAGTGTTTGATTGGACCGGGTAGAGGAATAATCACTCTGTGTCTGACCCCGGGTGTGTATGATGGGACGGTGTGGATTTAATTTCACTCTGTGTCTGACCCCCGGGAGCGTTTGATGGGAACGTCTAGAGGAATAATCACTCTGTGTCTGACCCCGGGAGAGGGTGATGGGATGGCGTGGAGGGACATTCACTCTGTGTCTGAAACCGGGAGTGTGTGATGGGCAGTGTGGAGGAATAATCACTCCGTGTCTGACCCCGGGAATTTGTGACGGGACGGTGTGGACGGAGATTCACTCTGTGTCTGACCCCGGGAGTGTTTAATGGGACCGTGTAGAGGAATAATCACTCTGTGTCTGACCCCGGGAGAGTGTGATGGGACGGTGTGGAAGGAGATTCACACTGTGTCTGACACCGGGAGTGTTTGATGGGACCGTGTAGAGGAATAATCTCTCTGTGTCTGACACCGGGAGTGTGTGATGGTACCGCGTAGAGGAATAATCTCTCTGCGTCTGACCCCGGGAGTGTGTGATGGGACGGTGAGGATTGAGATTCACTCTGTGTCTGACCCCGGAAGAGTTTGATGTGACCGTGTAGAGGAATAATGACTCTGTTTCTGACCCAGGGAGTGTTTGATGGGAACGTCTAGAGGAATAATCACTCTGTGTCTGACCCAGGGAGAGTTTCATGGGGCCGTGTAGATTAATATTCACTCTGTCTCTGACCACGGGAGTGTTTGATGGGACCGTGTATAGGAATAATCACTCTGTGTCTTACCCCGGAAGAGTTTGATGTGACCGTGTAGAGGAATAATCACTCTGTGTCTGACCCCGGGCGTGTGTGATGGGACGGTGGTGAAGGAGATTCACACTGTGTCTGACACCGGGAGTGTTTGATGGGACCGTGTAGAGGAATAATCACTCTGTGTCTGACACCGGGAGTGTGTGATGGTACCGCGTAGAGGAATAATCTCTCTGTGTCTGACCCCGGGAGTGTGTGATGGGACGGTGAGGATTGAGATTCACTCTGTGTCTGACCCCGGGAGAGTGTGATGGGACGGTGTGGAAGGAGATTCACACTGTGTCTGACACCGGGAGTGTTTGATGGGACCGTGTAGAGGAATAATCTCTCTGTGTCTGACACCGGGAGTGTGTGATGGTACCGCGTAGAGGAATAATCTCTCTGCGTCTGACCCCGGGAGTGTGTGATGGGACGGTGAGGATTGAGATTCACTCTGTGTCTGACCCCGGAAGAGTTTGATGTGACCGTGTAGAGGAATAATGACTCTGTTTCTGACCCAGGGAGTGTTTGATGGGAACGTCTAGAGGAATAATCACTCTGTGTCTGACCCAGGGAGAGTTTCATGGGGCCGTGTAGATTAATATTCACTCTGTCTCTGACCACGGGAGTGTTTGATGGGACCGTGTATAGGAATAATCACTCTGTGTCTTACCCCGGAAGAGTTTGATGTGACCGTGTAGAGGAATAATCACTCTGTGTCTGACCCCGGGCGTGTGTGATGGGACGGTGGTGAAGGAGATTCACACTGTGTCTGACACCGGGAGTGTGTGATGGTACCGTGTAGAGGAATAATCACTCTGTGTCTGACCACCGAAGAGTCTGATGTGACCTTGTTGAGGAATAATGACTCTGTGTCTTACCACCGGAGTGCTTTATGGGACCGTGTAGAGGAATAATCACTCTGTGTCTGACCCCCGGGAGCGTTTGATGGGACAGTTTAGAGGAATAATCCCTATGTGTCTGACCGCGGGAGTGTTTGATGGGACCGTGTAGAGGAATAATCACTCTGTGTCTGACCCCGGGAGTGTGTGATTGGACGGTGTTGAAGGAGATTCACACTGTGTCTGACACCGGGAGTCTATGATGGTACCGTGTAGAGGAATAATCACTCTGTGTCTGACCACGGAAGTGTTTGATGTGACCTTGTAGAAGAATAATGACTCTGTGTCTGACACCGGGAGTGTTTAATGGGACCGTGTAGAGGAATAATCACTCTGTGTCTGACCCCGGGAGAGTGTGATGGGACGGCGTGGAGGGAGACTCACTCCGTGTCTGACTCCAGCAGTGTTTGATGGGACCGTGTTGAGGAATCATCCCTCTGTGTATGACCCAGGGAGTGTGTGATGGGACCGTGTGGAGGGAGATTCACACTGTGTCTGACCCCGGGAGTGTTTCATGGGACCGTGTAGAGGAATAATCACTCTGTGTCTGATGACCGGAGTGTGTGATGGGACGGTGTGGATTGAGATTCACTCTGTGTCTGACCCCGGGAGAGTGTGATGGGCGGTGTAGAGGAATAATCACTCTGTGGTGACCCCGGGAGTGTTTGATTGGACCGGGTAGAGGAATAATCACTCTGTGTCTGACCCCGGGTGTGTATGATGGGACGGTGTGGATTTAATTTCACTCTGTGTCTGACCCCCGGGAGCGTTTGATGGGAACGTCTAGAGGAATAATCACTCTGTGTCTGACCCCGGGAGAGGGTGATGGGATGGCGTGGAGGGACATTCACTCTGTGTCTGACCCCGGGAGTGTTTGATGGGACCGTGTAGAGGAATAATCACTCTGTGTCTGACCCCGGGAGAGTGTGATGGGACGGTGTGGAAGGAGATTCACACTGTGTCTGACACCGGGAGTGTTTGATGGGACCGTGTAGAGGAATAATCACTCTGTGTCTGACACCGGGAGTGTGTGGTGGTACCGCGTAGAGGAATAATCTCTCTGTGTCTGACCCCGGGAGTGTGTGATGGGACGGTGAGGATTGAGATTCACTCTGTGTCTGACCCCGGAAGAGTTTGATCTGACCGTGTAGAGGAATAATGACTCTGTTTCTGACCCAGGGAGTGTTTGATGGGACCGTGTAGAGGAATAATCTCTCTGTGTCTGACCCAGGGAGTGTTTGATTGTACCGTGTAGAGGAATAAACTCTCTGTGTCTGTCCCCGGGAGTGTGTGATGGGACGGTGAGGATTGAGATTCACTCTTTGTCTGACCCCGGGAGTGTTTGATGGTACCGTGTAGAGGAATAATCTCTCTGTGTCTGACCCCGGGAGAGTGTGATGGGACGGTGTGGAAGGAGATTCACACTGTGTCTGACACCGGGAGTGTTTGATGGGACCGTGTAGAGGAATAATCACTCTGTGTCTGACCCCGGGAGAGTGTGATGGGACGGTGTGGAAGGAGATTCACACGGTGTCTGACACCGGGAGTGTTTGATGGGACCGTGTAGACGAATATTCACTCTGTGTCTGAACACGGGAGTGTTTGATGGGACCGTGTAGAGGAATAATCACTCTGTGTCTTACCCCGGAAGAGTTTGATGTGACCGTGTAGAGGAATAATGACTCTGTTTCTGACCCAGGGAGTGTTTGATGGGACCGTGTAGAGGAATAATCTCTCTGTGTCTGACGCAGGGAGTGTTTGATGGTACCGTGTAGAGGAATAATCTCTCTGTGTCTGACCCCGGGAGAGTGTGATGGGACGGTGTGGAAGGAGATTCACACTGTGTCTGACACCGGGAGTGTTTGATGGGACCGTGTAGAGGAATAATCACTCTGTGTCTGACCCCGGGAGAGTGTGATGGGACGGTGTGGAAGGAGATTCACACTGTGTCTGACACCGGGAGTGTTTGATGGGACCGTGTAGAGTAATAATCACTCTGTGTCTGACCCCGGGAGTGTTTGATGGGACCGTGTAGAGGAATAATCACTCTGTTTCTGACCGCGGGAGTGTGTGATGGGACGGTGTGGAGGGAGATTCACTCTGTGTCTGAAACCGGGAGTGTGTGATGGGCAGTGTGGAGGAATAATCACTCCGTGTCTGACCCCGGGAATTTGTGACGGGACGGTGTGGACGGAGATTCACTCTGTGTCTGACCCCGGGAGTGTTTAATGGGACCGTGTAGAGGAATAATCACTCTGTGTCTGACCCCGGTAGAGTGTGATGGGACGGCGTGGAGGGAGACTCACTCCGTGTCTGACTCCAGCAGTGTTTGATGGGACCGTGTTGAGGAATCATCCCTCTGTGTATGACCCAGGGAGTGTGTGATGGGACCGTGTGGAGGGAGATTCACTCTGTGTCTGACCCCGGGAGTGTGTGATGAGCGGTGTAGAGGAATAATCACTCTGTGTCTGACCCCAGGAGTTTGTGACTGGACGGTGTGGGGGGAGATTCACTCTGTGTCTGACCCCGGGAGTGTTTCATGGGACCGTGTAGAGGAATAATCACTCTGTGTCTGACGACCGGAGTGTGTGATGGGACGGTGTGGATTGAGATTCACTCTGTGTCTGACCCCGGGAGAGTGTGATGGGCGGTGTAGAGAAATAATCACTCTGTGGTGACCCCGGGAGTGTTTGATTGGACCGGGTAGAGGAATAATCACTCTGTGTCTGACCACCGAAGAGTCTGATGTGACCTTGTTGAGGAATAATGACTCTGTGTCTTACCACCGGAGTGCTTTATGGGACCGTGTAGAGGAATAATCACTCTGTGTCTGACCCCCGGGAGCGTTTGATGGGACAGTTTAGAGGAATAATCCCTATGTGTCTGACCGCGGGAGTGTTTGATGGGACCGTGTAGAGGAATAATCACTCTGTGTCTGACCCCGGGAGTGTGTGATTGGACGGTGTTGAAGGAGATTCACACTGTGTCTGACACCGGGAGTCTATGATGGTACCGTGTAGAGGAATAATCACTCTGTGTCTGACCACGGAAGTGTTTGATGTGACCTTGTAGAAGAATAATGACTCTGTGTCTGACACCGGGAGTGTTTAATGGGACCGTGTAGAGGAATAATCACTCTGTGTCTGACCCCGGGAGAGTGTGATGGGACGGCGTGGAGGGAGACTCACTCCGTGTCTGACTCCAGCAGTGTTTGATGGGACCGTGTTGAGGAATCATCCCTCTGTGTATGACCCAGGGAGTGTGTGATGGGACCGTGTGGAGGGAGATTCACACTGTGTCTGACCCCGGGAGTGTTTCATGGGACCGTGTAGAGGAATAATCACTCTGTGTCTGATGACCGGAGTGTGTGATGGGACGGTGTGGATTGAGATTCACTCTGTGTCTGACCCCGGGAGAGTGTGATGGGCGGTGTAGAGGAATAATCACTCTGTGGTGACCCCGGGAGTGTTTGATTGGACCGGGTAGAGGAATAATCACTCTGTGTCTGACCCCGGGTGTGTATGATGGGACGGTGTGGATTTAATTTCACTCTGTGTCTGACCCCCGGGAGCGTTTGATGGGAACGTCTAGAGGAATAATCACTCTGTGTCTGACCCCGGGAGAGGGTGATGGGATGGCGTGGAGGGACATTCACTCTGTGTCTGACCCCGGGAGTGTTTGATGGGACCGTGTAGAGGAATAATCACTCTGTGTCTGACCCCGGGAGAGTGTGATGGGACGGTGTGGAAGGAGATTCACACTGTGTCTGACACCGGGAGTGTTTGATGGGACCGTGTAGAGGAATAATCACTCTGTGTCTGACACCGGGAGTGTGTGGTGGTACCGCGTAGAGGAATAATCTCTCTGTGTCTGACCCCGGGAGTGTGTGATGGGACGGTGAGGATTGAGATTCACTCTGTGTCTGACCCCGGAAGAGTTTGATCTGACCGTGTAGAGGAATAATGACTCTGTTTCTGACCCAGGGAGTGTTTGATGGGACCGTGTAGAGGAATAATCTCTCTGTGTCTGACCCAGGGAGTGTTTGATTGTACCGTGTAGAGGAATAAACTCTCTGTGTCTGTCCCCGGGAGTGTGTGATGGGACGGTGAGGATTGAGATTCACTCTTTGTCTGACCCCGGGAGTGTTTGATGGTACCGTGTAGAGGAATAATCTCTCTGTGTCTGACCCCGGGAGAGTGTGATGGGACGGTGTGGAAGGAGATTCACACTGTGTCTGACACCGGGAGTGTTTGATGGGACCGTGTAGAGGAATAATCACTCTGTGTCTGACCCCGGGAGAGTGTGATGGGACGGTGTGGAAGGAGATTCACACGGTGTCTGACACCGGGAGTGTTTGATGGGACCGTGTAGACGAATATTCACTCTGTGTCTGAACACGGGAGTGTTTGATGGGACCGTGTAGAGGAATAATCACTCTGTGTCTTACCCCGGAAGAGTTTGATGTGACCGTGTAGAGGAATAATGACTCTGTTTCTGACCCAGGGAGTGTTTGATGGGACCGTGTAGAGGAATAATCTCTCTGTGTCTGACGCAGGGAGTGTTTGATGGTACCGTGTAGAGGAATAATCTCTCTGTGTCTGACCCCGGGAGAGTGTGATGGGACGGTGTGGAAGGAGATTCACACTGTGTCTGACACCGGGAGTGTTTGATGGGACCGTGTAGAGGAATAATCACTCTGTGTCTGACCCCGGGAGAGTGTGATGGGACGGTGTGGAAGGAGATTCACACTGTGTCTGACACCGGGAGTGTTTGATGGGACCGTGTAGAGTAATAATCACTCTGTGTCTGACCCCGGGAGTGTTTGATGGGACCGTGTAGAGGAATAATCACTCTGTTTCTGACCGCGGGAGTGTGTGATGGGACGGTGTGGAGGGAGATTCACTCTGTGTCTGAAACCGGGAGTGTGTGATGGGCAGTGTGGAGGAATAATCACTCCGTGTCTGACCCCGGGAATTTGTGACGGGACGGTGTGGACGGAGATTCACTCTGTGTCTGACCCCGGGAGTGTTTAATGGGACCGTGTAGAGGAATAATCACTCTGTGTCTGACCCCGGTAGAGTGTGATGGGACGGCGTGGAGGGAGACTCACTCCGTGTCTGACTCCAGCAGTGTTTGATGGGACCGTGTTGAGGAATCATCCCTCTGTGTATGACCCAGGGAGTGTGTGATGGGACCGTGTGGAGGGAGATTCACTCTGTGTCTGACCCCGGGAGTGTGTGATGAGCGGTGTAGAGGAATAATCACTCTGTGTCTGACCCCAGGAGTTTGTGACTGGACGGTGTGGGGGGAGATTCACTCTGTGTCTGACCCCGGGAGTGTTTCATGGGACCGTGTAGAGGAATAATCACTCTGTGTCTGACGACCGGAGTGTGTGATGGGACGGTGTGGATTGAGATTCACTCTGTGTCTGACCCCGGGAGAGTGTGATGGGCGGTGTAGAGAAATAATCACTCTGTGGTGACCCCGGGTGTGTATGATGGGACGGTGTGGATTTAATTTCACTCTGTGTCTGACCCCCGGGAGCGTTTGATGGGAACGTCTAGAGGAATAATCACTCTGTGTCTGACCCCGGGAGAGGGTGATGGGATGGCGTGGAGGGACATTCACTCTGTGTCTGAAACCGGGAGTGTGTGATGGGCAGTGTGGAGGAATAATCACTCCGTGTCTGACCCCGGGAATTTGTGACGGGACGGTGTGGACGGAGATTCACTCTGTGTCTGACCCCGGGAGTGTTTAATGGGACCGTGTAGAGGAATAATCACTCTGTGTCTGACCCCGGGAGAGTGTGATGGGACGGCGTGGAGGGAGACTCACTCCGTGTCTGACTCCAGCAGTGTTTGATGGGACCGTGTTGAGGAATCATCCCTCTGTGTATGACCCAGGGAGTGTGTGATGGGACCGTGTGGAGGGAGATTCACTCTGTGTCTGACCCCGGGAGTGTGTGATGGGCGCTGTAGAGGAATAATCACTCTGTGTCTGACCCCAGGAGTTTGTGACTGGACGGTGTGGAGGGAGATTCACTCTGTGTCTGACCCCGGGAGTGTTTCATGGGACCGTGTAGAGGAATAATCACTCTGTGTCTGACCCCGGGTGTGTATGATGGGACGGTGTGGATTTAATTTCACTCTGTGTCTGACCCCCGGGAGCGTTTGATGGGAACGTCTAGAGGAATAATCACTCTGTGTCTGACCCCGCGAGAGGGTGATGGGATGGCGTGGAGGGACATTCACTCTGTGTCTGACCCCGGGAGTGTTTGATGGGACCGTGTAGAGGAATAATCACTCTGTGTCTGACCCCGGGAGAGTGTGATGGGACGGTGTGGAAGGAGATTCACACTCTGTCTGACACCGGGAGTGTTTGATGGGACCGTGTAGAGGAATAATCAGTCTGTGTCTGACACCGGGAGTGTGTGATGGTACCGCGTAGAGGAATAATCTCTCTGCGTCTGACCCCGGGAGTGTGTGATGGGACGGTGAGGATTGAGATTCACTCTGTGTCTGACCCCGGAAGAGTTTGATGTGACCGTGTAGAGGAATAATGACTCTGTTTCTGACCCAGGGAGTGTTTGATGGGTACGTCTAGAGGAATAATCACTCTGTGTCTGACCCAGGGAGAGTTTCATGGGGCCGTGTAGATTAATATTCACTCTGTGTCTGACCACGGGAGTGTTTGATGGGACCGTGTATAGGAATAATCACTCTGTGTCTTACCCCGGAAGAGTTTGATGTGACCGTGTAGAGGAATAATCACTCTGTGTCTGACCCCGGGCGTGTGTGATGGGACGGTGGTGAAGGAGATTCACACTGTGTCTGACACCGGGAGTGTGTGATGGTACCGTGTAGAGGAATAATCACTCTGTGTCTGACCACCGAAGAGTCAGATGTGACCTTGTTGAGGAATAATGACTCTGTGTCTTACCACCGGAGTGCTTTATGGGACCGTGTAGAGGAATAATCACTCTGTGTCTGACCCCCGGGAGAGTGTGATGGGACGGCGTGGAGGGAGACTCACTCCGTGTCTGACTCCAGCAGTGTTTGATGGGACCGTGTTGAGGAATCATCCCTCTGTGTATGACCCAGGGAGTGTGTGATGGGACCGTGTGGAGGGAGATTCACTCTGTGTCTGACCCCGGGAGTGTGTGATGGGCGGTGTAGAGGAATAATCACTCTGTGTCTGACCCCAGGAGTTTGTGACTGGAAGGTGTGGAGGGAGATTCACTCTGTGTCTGACCCCGGGAGTGTTTCATGGGACCGTGTAGAGGAATAATCACTCTGTGTCTGACGACCGGAGTGTGTGATGGGACGGTGTGGGTTGAGATTCACTCTGTGTCTGACCCCGGGAGAGTGTGATGGGCGGTGTAGAGAAATAATCACTCTGTGGTGACCCCGGGTGTGTTTGATTGGACCGGGTAGAGGAATAATCACTCTGTGTCTGACCCCGGGTGTGTATGATGGGACGGTGTGGATTTAATTTCACTCTGTGTCTGACCCCCGGGAGCGTTTGATGGGAACGTCTAGAGGAATAATCACTCTGTGTCTGACCCCGGGAGAGGGTGATGGGATGGCGTGGAGGGACATTCACTCTGTGTCTGACCCCGGGAGTGTTTGATGGGACCGTGTAGAGGAATAATCACTCTGTGTCTGACCCCGGGAGAGTGTGATGGGACGGTGTGGAAGGAGATTCACACTGTGTCTGACACCGGGAGTGTTTGATGGGACCGTGTAGAGGAATAATCACTCTGTGTCTGACACCGGGAGTGTGTGATGGTACCGCGTAGAGGAATAATCTCTCTGCGTCTGACCCCGGGAGTGTGTGATGGGACGGTGAGGATTGAGATTCACTCTGTGTCTGACCCCGGAAGAGTTTGATGTGATCGTGTAGAGGAATAATGACTCTGTTTCTGACCCAGGGAGTGTTTGATGGGAACGTCTAGAGGAATAATCACTCTGTGTCTGACCCAGGGAGAGTTTCATGGGGCCGTGTAGATTAATATTCACTCTGTGTCTGACCACGGGAGTGTTTGATGGGACCGTGTATAGGAATAATCACTCTGTGTCTTACCCCGGAAGAGTTTGATGTGACCGTGTAGAGGAATAATCACTCTGTGTCTGACCCCGGGCGTGTGTGATGGGACGGTGGTGAAGGAGATTCACACTGTGTCTGACACCGGGAGTGTGTGATGGTACCGTGTAGAGGAATAATCACTCTGTGTCTGACCACCGAAGAGTCTGATGTGACCTTGTTGAGGAATAATGACTCTGTGTCTTACCACCGGAGTGCTTTATGGGACCGTGTAGAGGAATAATCACTCTGTGTCTGACCCCCGGGAGCGTTTGATGGGACCGTTTAGAGGAATAATCCCTATGTGTCTGACCCCGGGAGTGTTTGATGGGACCGTGTAGAGGAATAATCACTCTGTGTCTGACCCCGGGAGTGTGTGATTGGACGGTGTTGAAGGAGATTCACACTGTGTCTGACACCGGGAGTCTATGATGGTACCGTGTAGAGGAATAATCACTCTGTGTCTGACCACGGAAGTGTTTGATGTGACCTTGTAGAAGAATAATGACTCTGTGTCTGACACCGGGAGTGTTTAATGGGACCGTGTAGAGGAATAATCACTCTGTGTCTGACCCCGGGAGAGTGTGATGGGACGGCGTGGAGGGAGACTCACTCCGTGTCTGACTCCAGCAGTGTTTGATGGGACCGTGTTGAGGAATCATCCCTGTGTGTATGACCCAGGGAGTGTGTGATGGGACCGTGTGGAGGGAGATTCACTCTGTGTCTGACCCCGGGAGTGTTTCATGGGACCGTGTAGAGGAATAATCACTCTCTGTCTGACGACCGGAGTGTGTGATGGGACGGTGTGGATTGAGATTCACTCTGTGTCTGACCCCGGGAGAGTGTGATGGGCGGTGTAGAGAAATAATCACTCTGTGGTGACCCCGGGAGTGTTTGATTGGACCGGGTAGAGGAATAATCACTCTGTGTCTGACCCCGGGTGTGTATGATGGGACGGTGTGGATTTAATTTCACTCTGTGTCTGACCCCCGGGAGCGTTTGATGGGAACGTCTAGAGGAATAATCTCTCTGTGTCTGACCCCGGAAGAGGGTGATGGGATGGCGTGGAGGGACATTCACTCTGTGTCTGACCCCGGGAGTGTTTGATGGGACCGTGTAGAGGAATAATCACTCTGTGTCTGACCCCGGGAGAGTGTGATGGGACGGTGTGGAAGGAGATTCACACTGTGTCTGACACCGGGAGTGTTTGATGGGACCGTGTAGAGGAATAATCATTCTTTGTCTGACACCGGGAGTGTGTGATGGTACCGCGTAGAGGAATAATCTCTCTGCGTCTGACCCCGGGAGTGTGTGATGGGACGGTGAGGATTGAGATTCACTCTGTGTCTGACCCCGGAAGAGTTTGATGTGACCGTGTAGAGGAATAATGACTCTGTTTCTGACCCAGGGAGTGTTTGATGGGAACGTCTAGAGGAATAATCACTCTGTGTCTGACCCAGGGAGAGTTTCATGGGGCCGTGTAGATTAATATTCACTCTGTGTCTGACCACGGGAGTGTTTGATGGGACCGTGTATAGGAATAATCACTCTGTGTCTTACCCCGGAAGAGTTTGATGTGACCGTGTAGAGGAATAATCACTCTGTGTCTGACCCCGGGCGTGTGTGATGGGACGGTGGTGAAGGAGATTCACACTGTGTCTGACACCGGGATTGTGTGATGGTACCGTGTAGAGGAATAATCACTCTGTGTCTGACCACCGAAGAGTCTGATGTGACCTTGTTGAGGAATAATGACTCTGTGTCTTACCACCGGAGTGCTTTATGGGACCGTGTAGAGGAATAATCACTCTGTGTCTGACCCCCGGGAGCGTTTGATGGGACAGTTTAGAGGAATAATCCCTATGTGTCTGACCGCGGGAGTGTTTGATGGGACCGTGTAGAGGAATAATCACTCTGTGTCTGACCCCGGGAGTGTGTGATTGGACGGTGTTGAAGGAGATTCACACTGTGTCTGACACCGGGAGTCTATGATGGTACCGTGTAGAGGAATAATCACTCTGTGTCTGACCACGGAAGTGTTTGATGTGACCTTGTAGAAGAATAATGACTCTGTGTCTGACACCGGGAGTGTTTAATGGGACCGTGTAGAGGAATAATCACTCTGTGTCTGACCCCGGGAGAGTGTGATGGGACGGCGTGGAGGGAGACTCACTCCGTGTCTGACTCCAGCAGTGTTTGATGGGACCGTGTTGAGGAATCATCCCTCTGTGTCTGACCCCGGGAGTGTTTCATGGGACCGTGTAGAGGAATAATCACTCTGTGTCTGACGACCGGAGTGTGTGATGGGACGGTGTGGATTGAGATTCACTCTGTGTCTGACCCCGGGAGAGTGTGATGGGCGGTGTAGAGGAATAATCACTCTGTGGTGACCCCGGGAGTGTTTGATTGGACCGGGTAGAGGAATAATCACTCTGTGTCTGACCCCGGGTGTGTATGATGGGACGGTGTGGATTTAATTTCACTCTGTGTCTGACCCCCGGGTGCGTTTGATGGGAACGTCTAGAGGAATAATCACTCTGTGTCTGACCCCGGGAGAGGGTGATGGGATGGCGTGGAGGGACATTCACTCTGTGTCTGACCCCGGGAGTGTTTGATGGGACCGTGTAGAGGAATAATCACTCTGTGTCTGACCCCGGGAGAGTGTGATGGGACGGTGTGGAAGGAGATTCACACTGTGTCTGACACCGGGAGTGTTTGATGGGACCGTGTAGAAGAATAATCACTCTGTGTCTGACACCGGGAGTGTGTGGTGGTACCGCGTAGAGGAATAATCTCTCTGTGTCTGACCCCGGGAGTGTGTGATGGGACGGTGAGGATTGAGATTCACTCTGTGTCTGACCCCGGAAGAGTTTGATGTGACCGTGTAGAGGAATAATGACTCTGTTTCTGACCCAGGGAGTGTTTGATGGGACCGTGTAGAGGAATAATCTCTCTGTGTCTGACCCAGGGAGTGTTTGATTGTACCGTGTAGAGGAATAAACTCTCTGTGTCTGTCCCCGGGAGTGTGTGATGGGACGGTGAGGATTGAGATTCACTCTTTGTCTGACCCCGGGAGTGTTTGATGGTACCGTGTAGAGGAATAATCTCTCTGTGTCTGACCCCGGGAGTGTGTGATTGGACGGTGTTGAAGGAGATTCACACTGTGTCTGACACCGGGAGTCTATGATGGTACCGTGTAGAGGAATAATCACTCTGTGTCTGACCACGGAAGTGTTTGATGTGACCTTGTAGAAGAATAATGACTCTGTGTCTGACACCGGGAGTGTTTAATGGGACCGTGTAGAGGAATAATCACTCTGTGTCTGACCCCGGGAGAGTGTGATGGGACGGCGTGGAGGGAGACTCACTCCGTGTCTGACTCCAGCAGTGTTTGATGGGACCGTGTTGAGGAATCATCCCTGTGTGTATGACCCAGGGAGTGTGTGATGGGACCGTGTGGAGGGAGATTCACTCTGTGTCTGACCCCGGGAGTGTTTCATGGGACCGTGTAGAGGAATAATCACTCTCTGTCTGACGACCGGAGTGTGTGATGGGACGGTGTGGATTGAGATTCACTCTGTGTCTGACCCCGGGAGAGTGTGATGGGCGGTGTAGAGAAATAATCACTCTGTGGTGACCCCGGGAGTGTTTGATTGGACCGGGTAGAGGAATAATCACTCTGTGTCTGACCCCGGGAGAGTGTGATGGGACGGTGTGGAAGGAGATTCACACTGTGTCTGACACCGGGAGTGTTTGATGGGACCGTGTAGAGGAATAATCACTCTGTGTCTGACACCGGGAGTGTGTGATGGTACCGCGTAGAGGAATAATCTCTCTGCGTCTGACCCCGGGAGTGTGTGATGGGACGGTGAGGATTGAGATTCACTCTGTGTCTGACCCCGGAAGAGTTTGATGTGATCGTGTAGAGGAATAATGACTCTGTTTCTGACCCAGGGAGTGTTTGATGGGAACGTCTAGAGGAATAATCACTCTGTGTCTGACCCAGGGAGAGTTTCATGGGGCCGTGTAGATTAATATTCACTCTGTGTCTGACCACGGGAGTGTTTGATGGGACCGTGTATAGGAATAATCACTCTGTGTCTTACCCCGGAAGAGTTTGATGTGACCGTGTAGAGGAATAATCACTCTGTGTCTGACCCCGGGCGTGTGTGATGGGACGGTGGTGAAGGAGATTCACACTGTGTCTGACACCGGGAGTGTGTGATGGTACCGTGTAGAGGAATAATCACTCTGTGTCTGACCACCGAAGAGTCTGATGTGACCTTGTTGAGGAATAATGACTCTGTGTCTTACCACCGGAGTGCTTTATGGGACCGTGTAGAGGAATAATCACTCTGTGTCTGACCCCCGGGAGCGTTTGATGGGACCGTTTAGAGGAATAATCCCTATGTGTCTGACCCCGGGAGTGTTTGATGGGACCGTGTAGAGGAATAATCACTCTGTGTCTGACCCCGGGAGTGTGTGATTGGACGGTGTTGAAGGAGATTCACACTGTGTCTGACACCGGGAGTCTATGATGGTACCGTGTAGAGGAATAATCACTCTGTGTCTGACCACGGAAGTGTTTGATGTGACCTTGTAGAAGAATAATGACTCTGTGTCTGACACCGGGAGTGTTTAATGGGACCGTGTAGAGGAATAATCACTCTGTGTCTGACCCCGGGAGAGTGTGATGGGACGGCGTGGAGGGAGACTCACTCCGTGTCTGACTCCAGCAGTGTTTGATGGGACCGTGTTGAGGAATCATCCCTGTGTGTATGACCCAGGGAGTGTGTGATGGGACCGTGTGGAGGGAGATTCACTCTGTGTCTGACCCCGGGAGTGTTTCATGGGACCGTGTAGAGGAATAATCACTCTCTGTCTGACGACCGGAGTGTGTGATGGGACGGTGTGGATTGAGATTCACTCTGTGTCTGACCCCGGGAGAGTGTGATGGGCGGTGTAGAGAAATAATCACTCTGTGGTGACCCCGGGAGTGTTTGATTGGACCGGGTAGAGGAATAATCACTCTGTGTCTGACCCCGGGTGTGTATGATGGGACGGTGTGGATTTAATTTCACTCTGTGTCTGACCCCCGGGAGCGTTTGATGGGAACGTCTAGAGGAATAATCTCTCTGTGTCTGACCCCGGAAGAGGGTGATGGGATGGCGTGGAGGGACATTCACTCTGTGTCTGACCCCGGGAGTGTTTGATGGGACCGTGTAGAGGAATAATCACTCTGTGTCTGACCCCGGGAGAGTGTGATGGGACGGTGTGGAAGGAGATTCACACTGTGTCTGACACCGGGAGTGTTTGATGGGACCGTGTAGAGGAATAATCATTCTTTGTCTGACACCGGGAGTGTGTGATGGTACCGCGTAGAGGAATAATCTCTCTGCGTCTGACCCCGGGAGTGTGTGATGGGACGGTGAGGATTGAGATTCACTCTGTGTCTGACCCCGGAAGAGTTTGATGTGACCGTGTAGAGGAATAATGACTCTGTTTCTGACCCAGGGAGTGTTTGATGGGAACGTCTAGAGGAATAATCACTCTGTGTCTGACCCAGGGAGAGTTTCATGGGGCCGTGTAGATTAATATTCACTCTGTGTCTGACCACGGGAGTGTTTGATGGGACCGTGTATAGGAATAATCACTCTGTGTCTTACCCCGGAAGAGTTTGATGTGACCGTGTAGAGGAATAATCACTCTGTGTCTGACCCCGGGCGTGTGTGATGGGACGGTGGTGAAGGAGATTCACACTGTGTCTGACACCGGGATTGTGTGATGGTACCGTGTAGAGGAATAATCACTCTGTGTCTGACCACCGAAGAGTCTGATGTGACCTTGTTGAGGAATAATGACTCTGTGTCTTACCACCGGAGTGCTTTATGGGACCGTGTAGAGGAATAATCACTCTGTGTCTGACCCCCGGGAGCGTTTGATGGGACAGTTTAGAGGAATAATCCCTATGTGTCTGACCGCGGGAGTGTTTGATGGGACCGTGTAGAGGAATAATCACTCTGTGTCTGACCCCGGGAGTGTGTGATTGGACGGTGTTGAAGGAGATTCACACTGTGTCTGACACCGGGAGTCTATGATGGTACCGTGTAGAGGAATAATCACTCTGTGTCTGACCACGGAAGTGTTTGATGTGACCTTGTAGAAGAATAATGACTCTGTGTCTGACACCGGGAGTGTTTAATGGGACCGTGTAGAGGAATAATCACTCTGTGTCTGACCCCGGGAGAGTGTGATGGGACGGCGTGGAGGGAGACTCACTCCGTGTCTGACTCCAGCAGTGTTTGATGGGACCGTGTTGAGGAATCATCCCTCTGTGTCTGACCCCGGGAGTGTTTCATGGGACCGTGTAGAGGAATAATCACTCTGTGTCTGACGACCGGAGTGTGTGATGGGACGGTGTGGATTGAGATTCACTCTGTGTCTGACCCCGGGAGAGTGTGATGGGCGGTGTAGAGGAATAATCACTCTGTGGTGACCCCGGGAGTGTTTGATTGGACCGGGTAGAGGAATAATCACTCTGTGTCTGACCCCGGGTGTGTATGATGGGACGGTGTGGATTTAATTTCACTCTGTGTCTGACCCCCGGGTGCGTTTGATGGGAACGTCTAGAGGAATAATCACTCTGTGTCTGACCCCGGGAGAGGGTGATGGGATGGCGTGGAGGGACATTCACTCTGTGTCTGACCCCGGGAGTGTTTGATGGGACCGTGTAGAGGAATAATCACTCTGTGTCTGACCCCGGGAGAGTGTGATGGGACGGTGTGGAAGGAGATTCACACTGTGTCTGACACCGGGAGTGTTTGATGGGACCGTGTAGAAGAATAATCACTCTGTGTCTGACACCGGGAGTGTGTGGTGGTACCGCGTAGAGGAATAATCTCTCTGTGTCTGACCCCGGGAGTGTGTGATGGGACGGTGAGGATTGAGATTCACTCTGTGTCTGACCCCGGAAGAGTTTGATGTGACCGTGTAGAGGAATAATGACTCTGTTTCTGACCCAGGGAGTGTTTGATGGGACCGTGTAGAGGAATAATCTCTCTGTGTCTGACCCAGGGAGTGTTTGATTGTACCGTGTAGAGGAATAAACTCTCTGTGTCTGTCCCCGGGAGTGTGTGATGGGACGGTGAGGATTGAGATTCACTCTTTGTCTGACCCCGGGAGTGTTTGATGGTACCGTGTAGAGGAATAATCTCTCTGTGTCTGACCCCGGGAGAGTGTGATGGGACGGTGTGGAAGGAGATTCACACTGTGTCTGACACCGGGAGTGTTTGATGGGACCGTGTAGAGGAATAATCACTCTGTGTCTGACCACGGAAGTGTTTGATGTGACCTTGTAGAAGAATAATGACTCTGTGTCTGACACCGGGAGTGTTTAATGGGACCGTGTAGAGGAATAATCACTCTGTGTCTGACCCCGGGAGAGTGTGATGGGACGGCGTGGAGGGAGACTCACTCCGTGTCTGACTCCAGCAGTGTTTGATGGGACCGTGTTGAGGAATCATCCCTGTGTGTATGACCCAGGGAGTGTGTGATGGGACCGTGTGGAGGGAGATTCACTCTGTGTCTGACCCCGGGAGTGTTTCATGGGACCGTGTAGAGGAATAATCACTCTCTGTCTGACGACCGGAGTGTGTGATGGGACGGTGTGGATTGAGATTCACTCTGTGTCTGACCCCGGGAGAGTGTGATGGGCGGTGTAGAGAAATAATCACTCTGTGGTGACCCCGGGAGTGTTTGATTGGACCGGGTAGAGGAATAATCACTCTGTGTCTGACCCCGGGTGTGTATGATGGGACGGTGTGGATTTAATTTCACTCTGTGTCTGACCCCCGGGAGCGTTTGATGGGAACGTCTAGAGGAATAATCTCTCTGTGTCTGACCCCGGAAGAGGGTGATGGGATGGCGTGGAGGGACATTCACTCTGTGTCTGACCCCGGGAGTGTTTGATGGGACCGTGTAGAGGAATAATCACTCTGTGTCTGACCCCGGGAGAGTGTGATGGGACGGTGTGGAAGGAGATTCACACTGTGTCTGACACCGGGAGTGTTTGATGGGACCGTGTAGAGGAATAATCATTCTTTGTCTGACACCGGGAGTGTGTGATGGTACCGCGTAGAGGAATAATCTCTCTGCGTCTGACCCCGGGAGTGTGTGATGGGACGGTGAGGATTGAGATTCACTCTGTGTCTGACCCCGGAAGAGTTTGATGTGACCGTGTAGAGGAATAATGACTCTGTTTCTGACCCAGGGAGTGTTTGATGGGAACGTCTAGAGGAATAATCACTCTGTGTCTGACCCAGGGAGAGTTTCATGGGGCCGTGTAGATTAATATTCACTCTGTGTCTGACCACGGGAGTGTTTGATGGGACCGTGTATAGGAATAATCACTCTGTGTCTTACCCCGGAAGAGTTTGATGTGACCGTGTAGAGGAATAATCACTCTGTGTCTGACCCCGGGCGTGTGTGATGGGACGGTGGTGAAGGAGATTCACACTGTGTCTGACACCGGGATTGTGTGATGGTACCGTGTAGAGGAATAATCACTCTGTGTCTGACCACCGAAGAGTCTGATGTGACCTTGTTGAGGAATAATGACTCTGTGTCTTACCACCGGAGTGCTTTATGGGACCGTGTAGAGGAATAATCACTCTGTGTCTGACCCCCGGGAGCGTTTGATGGGACAGTTTAGAGGAATAATCCCTATGTGTCTGACCGCGGGAGTGTTTGATGGGACCGTGTAGAGGAATAATCACTCTGTGTCTGACCCCGGGAGTGTGTGATTGGACGGTGTTGAAGGAGATTCACACTGTGTCTGACACCGGGAGTCTATGATGGTACCGTGTAGAGGAATAATCACTCTGTGTCTGACCACGGAAGTGTTTGATGTGACCTTGTAGAAGAATAATGACTCTGTGTCTGACACCGGGAGTGTTTAATGGGACCGTGTAGAGGAATAATCACTCTGTGTCTGACCCCGGGAGAGTGTGATGGGACGGCGTGGAGGGAGACTCACTCCGTGTCTGACTCCAGCAGTGTTTGATGGGACCGTGTTGAGGAATCATCCCTCTGTGTCTGACCCCGGGAGTGTTTCATGGGACCGTGTAGAGGAATAATCACTCTGTGTCTGACGACCGGAGTGTGTGATGGGACGGTGTGGATTGAGATTCACTCTGTGTCTGACCCCGGGAGAGTGTGATGGGCGGTGTAGAGGAATAATCACTCTGTGGTGACCCCGGGAGTGTTTGATTGGACCGGGTAGAGGAATAATCACTCTGTGTCTGACCCCGGGTGTGTATGATGGGACGGTGTGGATTTAATTTCACTCTGTGTCTGACCCCCGGGTGCGTTTGATGGGAACGTCTAGAGGAATAATCACTCTGTGTCTGACCCCGGGAGAGGGTGATGGGATGGCGTGGAGGGACATTCACTCTGTGTCTGACCCCGGGAGTGTTTGATGGGACCGTGTAGAGGAATAATCACTCTGTGTCTGACCCCGGGAGAGTGTGATGGGACGGTGTGGAAGGAGATTCACACTGTGTCTGACACCGGGAGTGTTTGATGGGACCGTGTAGAAGAATAATCACTCTGTGTCTGACACCGGGAGTGTGTGGTGGTACCGCGTAGAGGAATAATCTCTCTGTGTCTGACCCCGGGAGTGTGTGATGGGACGGTGAGGATTGAGATTCACTCTGTGTCTGACCCCGGAAGAGTTTGATGTGACCGTGTAGAGGAATAATGACTCTGTTTCTGACCCAGGGAGTGTTTGATGGGACCGTGTAGAGGAATAATCTCTCTGTGTCTGACCCAGGGAGTGTTTGATTGTACCGTGTAGAGGAATAAACTCTCTGTGTCTGTCCCCGGGAGTGTGTGATGGGACGGTGAGGATTGAGATTCACTCTTTGTCTGACCCCGGGAGTGTTTGATGGTACCGTGTAGAGGAATAATCTCTCTGTGTCTGACCCCGGGAGAGTGTGATGGGACGGTGTGGAAGGAGATTCACACTGTGTCTGACACCGGGAGTGTTTGATGGGACCGTGTAGAGGAATAATCACTCTGTGTCTGACCCCGGGAGAGTGTGATGGGACGGTGTGGAACGAGATTCACACGGTGTCTGACACCGGGAGTGTTTGATGGGACCGTGTAGACGAATATTCACTCTGTGTCTGAACACGGGAGTGTTTGATGGGACCGTGTAGAGGAATAATCACTCTGTGTCTTACCCCGGAAGAGTTTGATGTGACCGTGTAGAGGAATAATGACTCTGTTTCTGACCCAGGGAGTGTTTGATGGGACCGTGTAGTGGAATAATCTCTCTGTGTCTGACGCAGGGAGTGTTTGATGGTACCGTGTAGAGGAATAATCTCTCTGTGTCTGACCCCGGGAGAGTGTGATGGGACGGTGTGGAAGGAGATTCACACTGTGTCTGACACCGGGAGTGTTTGATGGGACCGTGTAGAGGAATAATCACTCTGTGTCTGACCCCGGGAGAGTGTGATGGGACGGTGTGGAAGGAGATTCACACTGTGTCTGACACCGGGAGTGTTTGATGGGACCGTGTAGAGTAATAATCACTCTGTGTCTGACCCCGGGAGTGTTTGATGGGACCGTGTAGAGGAATAATCACTCTGTGTCTGACCCAGGGAGTGTTTGATTGTACCGTGTAGAGTAATAATCACTCTGTGTCTGACCCCGGGAGTGTTTGATGGGACCGTGTAGAGGAATAATGACTCTGTTTCTGACCCAGGGAGTGTTTGATGGGACCGTGTAGAGGAATAATCTCTCTGTGTCTGACCCAGGGAGTGTTTGATTGTACCGTGTAGAGGAATAAACTCTCTGTGTCTGTCCCCGGGAGTGTGTGATGGGACGGTGAGGATTGAGATTCACTCTTTGTCTGACCCCGGGAGTGTTTGATGGTACCGTGTAGAGGAATAATCTCTCTGTGTCTGACCGCGGGAGTGTGTGATGGGACGGTGTGGAGGGAGATTCACTCTGTGTCTGAAACCGGGAGTGTGTGATGGGCAGTGTGGAGGAATAATCACTCCGTGTCTGACCCCGGGAATTTGTGACGGGACGGTGTGGACGGAGATTCACTCTGTGTCTGACCCCGGGAGTGTTTAATGGGACCGTGTAGAGGAATAATCACTCTGTGTCTGACCCCGGGAGAGTGTGATGGGACGGCGTGGAGGGAGACTCACTCCGTGTCTGACTCCAGCAGTGTTTGATGGGACCGTGTTGAGGAATCATCCCTCTGTGTCTGACCCCGGGAGTGTTTCATGGGACCGTGTAGAGGAATAATCACTCTGTGTCTGACGACCGGAGTGTGTGATGGGACGGTGTGGATTGAGATTCACTCTGTGTCTGACCCCGGGAGAGTGTGATGGGCGGTGTAGAGGAATAATCACTCTGTGGTGACCCCGGGAGTGTTTGATTGGACCGGGTAGAGGAATAATCACTCTGTGTCTGACCCCGGGTGTGTATGATGGGACGGTGTGGATTTAATTTCACTCTGTGTCTGACCCCCGGGTGCGTTTGATGGGAACGTCTAGAGGAATAATCACTCTGTGTCTGACCCCGGGAGAGGGTGATGGGATGGCGTGGAGGGACATTCACTCTGTGTCTGACCCCGGGAGTGTTTGATGGGACCGTGTAGAGGAATAATCACTCTGTGTCTGACCCCGGGAGAGTGTGATGGGACGGTGTGGAAGGAGATTCACACTGTGTCTGACACCGGGAGTGTTTGATGGGACCGTGTAGAAGAATAATCACTCTGTGTCTGACACCGGGAGTGTGTGGTGGTACCGCGTAGAGGAATAATCTCTCTGTGTCTGACCCCGGGAGTGTGTGATGGGACGGTGAGGATTGAGATTCACTCTGTGTCTGACCCCGGAAGAGTTTGATGTGACCGTGTAGAGGAATAATGACTCTGTTTCTGACCCAGGGAGTGTTTGATGGGACCGTGTAGAGGAATAATCTCTCTGTGTCTGACCCAGGGAGTGTTTGATTGTACCGTGTAGAGGAATAAACTCTCTGTGTCTGTCCCCGGGAGTGTGTGATGGGACGGTGAGGATTGAGATTCACTCTTTGTCTGACCCCGGGAGTGTTTGATGGTACCGTGTAGAGGAATAATCTCTCTGTGTCTGACCCCGGGAGAGTGTGATGGGACGGTGTGGAAGGAGATTCACACTGTGTCTGACACCGGGAGTGTTTGATGGGACCGTGTAGAGGAATAATCACTCTGTGTCTGACCCCGGGAGAGTGTGATGGGACGGTGTGGAACGAGATTCACACGGTGTCTGACACCGGGAGTGTTTGATGGGACCGTGTAGACGAATATTCACTCTGTGTCTGAACACGGGAGTGTTTGATGGGACCGTGTAGAGGAATAATCACTCTGTGTCTTACCCCGGAAGAGTTTGATGTGACCGTGTAGAGGAATAATGACTCTGTTTCTGACCCAGGGAGTGTTTGATGGGACCGTGTAGTGGAATAATCTCTCTGTGTCTGACGCAGGGAGTGTTTGATGGTACCGTGTAGAGGAATAATCTCTCTGTGTCTGACCCCGGGAGAGTGTGATGGGACGGTGTGGAAGGAGATTCACACTGTGTCTGACACCGGGAGTGTTTGATGGGACCGTGTAGAGGAATAATCACTCTGTGTCTGACCCCGGGAGAGTGTGATGGGACGGTGTGGAAGGAGATTCACACTGTGTCTGACACCGGGAGTGTTTGATGGGACCGTGTAGAGTAATAATCACTCTGTGTCTGACCCCGGGAGTGTTTGATGGGACCGTGTAGAGGAATAATCACTCTGTGTCTGACCCAGGGAGTGTTTGATTGTACCGTGTAGAGTAATAATCACTCTGTGTCTGACCCCGGGAGTGTTTGATGGGACCGTGTAGAGGAATAATGACTCTGTTTCTGACCCAGGGAGTGTTTGATGGGACCGTGTAGAGGAATAATCTCTCTGTGTCTGACCCAGGGAGTGTTTGATTGTACCGTGTAGAGGAATAAACTCTCTGTGTCTGTCCCCGGGAGTGTGTGATGGGACGGTGAGGATTGAGATTCACTCTTTGTCTGACCCCGGGAGTGTTTGATGGTACCGTGTAGAGGAATAATCTCTCTGTGTCTGACCGCGGGAGTGTGTGATGGGACGGTGTGGAGGGAGATTCACTCTGTGTCTGAAACCGGGAGTGTGTGATGGGCAGTGTGGAGGAATAATCACTCCGTGTCTGACCCCGGGAATTTGTGACGGGACGGTGTGGACGGAGATTCACTCTGTGTCTGACCCCGGGAGTGTTTAATGGGACCGTGTAGAGGAATAATCACTCTGTGTCTGACCCCGGGAGAGTGTGATGGGACGGCGTGGAGGGAGACTCACTCCGTGTCTGACTCCAGCAGTGTTTGATGGGACCGTGTTGAGGAATCATCCCTCTGTGTATGACCCAGGGAGTGTGTGATGGGACCGTGTGGAGGGAGATTCACTCTGTGTCTGACCCCGGGAGTGTGTCATGGGCGGTGTAGAGGAATAATCACTCTGTGTCTGACCCCAGGAGTTTGTGACTGGACGGTGTGGAGGGAGATTCACTCTGTGTCTGACCCCGGGAGTGTTTCATGGGACCGTGTAGAGGAATAATCACTCTGTGTCTGACGACCGGAGTGTGTGATGGGACGGTGTGGATTGAGATTCACTCTGTGTCTGACCCCGGGAGAGTGTGATGGGCGGTGTAGAGAAATAATCACTCTGTGGTGACCCCAGGAGTGTTTGATTGGACCGGGTAGAGGAATAATCACTCTGTGTCTGACCCCGGGTGTGTATGATGGGACGGTGTGGATTTAATTTCACTCTGAGTCTGACCCCCGGGAGCGTTTGATGGGAACGTCTAGAGGAATAATCACTCTGTATCTGACCCCGGGAGAGTGTGATGGGACCGTGTAGAGGAATAATCAGTCTGTGTCTGACACCGGGAGTGTGTGATGGTACCGCGTAGAGGAATAATCTCTCTGCGTCTGACCCCGGGAGTGTGTGATGGGACGGTGAGGATTGAGATTCACTCTGTGTCTGACCCCGGAAGAGTTTGATGTGACCGTGTAGAGGAATAATGACTCTGTTTCTGACCCAGGGAGTGTTTGATGGGAACGTCTAGAGGAATAATCACTCTGTGTCTGACCCAGGGAGATTTTCATGGGGCCGTGTAGATTAATATTCACTCTGTGTCTGACCACGGGAGTGTTTGATGGGACCGTGTATAGGAATAATCACTCTGTGTCTTACCCCGGAAGAGTTTGATGTGACCGTGTAGAGGAATAATCACTCTGTGTCTGACCCCGGGCGTGTGTGATGGGACGGTGGTGAAGGAGATTCACACTGTGTCTGACACCGGGAGACTGTGATGGTACCGTGTAGAGGAATAATCACTCTGTGTCTGACCACCGAAGAGTCTGATGTGACCTTGTTGAGGAATAATGACTCTGTGTCTTACCACCGGAGTGCTTTATGGGACCGTGTAGAGGAATAATCACTCTGTGTCTGACCCCCGGGAGAGTGTGATGGGACGGCGTGGAGGGAGACTCACTCCGTGTCTGACTCCAGCAGTGTTTGATGGGACCGTGTTGAGGAATCATCCCTCTGTGTATGACCCAGGGAGTGTGTGATGGGACCGTGTGGAGGGAGATTCACTCTGTATCTGACCCCGGGAGTGTGTGATGGGCGGTGTAGAGGAATAATCACTCTGTGTCTGACCCCAGGAGTTTGTGACTGGACGGTGTGGAGGGAGATTCACTCTGTGTCTGACCCCGGGAGTGTTTCATGGGACCGTGTAGAGGAATAATCACTCTGTGTCTGACGACCGGAGTGTGTGATGGGACGGTGTGGATTGAGATTCACTCTGTGTCTGACCCCGGGAGAGTGTGATGGGCGGTGTAGAGAAATAATCACTCTGTGGTGACCCCGGGAGTGTTTGATTGGACCGGGTAGAGGAATAATCACTCTGTGTCTGACCCACGGAGCGTTTGATGGGAACGTCTAGAGGAATAATCACTCTGTGTCTGACCCCGGGAGAGGGTGATGGGATGGCGTGGAGGGACATTCACTCTGTGTCTGACCCCGGGAGTGTTTGATGGGACCGTGTAGAGGAATAATCACTCTGTGTCTGACCCCGGGAGAGTGTGATGGGACGGTGTGGAAGGAGATTCACACTGTGTCTGACACCGGGAGTGTTTGATGGGACCGTGTAGAGGAATAATCACTCTGTGTCTGACACCGGGAGTGTGTGATGGTACCACGTAGAGGAATAATCTCTCTGCGTCTGACCCCGGGAGTGTGTGATGGGACGGTGAGGATTGAGATTCACTCTGTGTCTGACCCCGGAAGAGTTTGATGTGACCGTGTAGAGGAATAATGACTCTGTTTCTGACCCAGGGAGTGTTTGATGGGAACGTCTAGAGGAATAATCACTCTGTGTCTGACCCAGGGAGAGTTTCATGGGGCCGTGTAGATTAATATTCACTCTGTGTCTGGCCACGGGAGTGTTTGATGGGACCGTGTATAGGAATAATCACTCTGTGTCTTACCCCGGAAGAGTTTGATGTGACCGTGTAGAGGAATAATCACTCTGTGTCTGACCCCGGGCGTGTGTGATGGGACGGTGGTGAAGGAGATTCACACTGTGTCTGACACCGGGAGTGTGTGATGGTACCGTGTAGAGGAATAATCACTCTGTGTCTGACCACCGAAGAGTCTGATGTGACCTTGTTGAGGAATAATGACTCTGTGTCTTACCACCGGAGTGCTTTATGGGACCGTGTAGAGGAATAATCACTCTGTGTCTGACCCCCGGGAGCGTTTGATGGGACCGTTTAGAGGAATAATCCCTATGTGTCTGACCCCGGGAGTGTTTGATGGGACCGTGTAGAGGAATAATCACTCTGTGTCTGACCCCGGGAGTGTGTGATTGGACGGTGTTGAAGGAGATTCACACTGTGTCTGACACCGGGAGTCTATGATGGTACCGTGTAGAGGAATAATCACTCTGTGTCTCACCACGGAAGTGTTTGATGTGACCTTGTAGAAGAATAATGACTCTGTGTCTGACACCGGGAGTGTTTAATGGGACCGTGTAGAGGAATAATCACTCTGTGTCTGACCCCGGGAGAGTGTGATGGGACGGCGTGGAGGGAGACTCACTCCGTGTCTGACTCCAGCAGTGTTTGATGGGACCGTGTTGAGGAATCATCCCTCTGTGTATGACCCAGGGAGTGTGTGATGGGACCGTGCGGAGGGAGATTCACTCTGTGTCTGACCCCGGGAGTGTTTCATGGGACCGTGTAGAGGAATAATCACTCTCTGTCTGACGACCGGAGTGTGTGATGGGACGGTGTGGATTGAGATTCACTCTGTGTCTGATCCCGGGAGAGTGTGATGGGCGGTGTAGAGGAATAATCACTCTGTGTCTGACCCCGGGAGTGTGTGATTGGACGGTGTTGAAGGAGATTCACACTGTGTCTGACACCGGGAGTCTATGATGGTACCGTGTAGAGGAATAATCTCTCTGTGTCTGACCCCGGGAGTGAGTGATGGGACGGTGTGGAGGGAGATTCACTCTGTGTCTGAAACCGGGAGTGTGTGATGGGCAGTGTAGAGGAAACATCACTCCGTGTCTGACCCCGGGAGTGTTTGATGGGACCGTGTAGAGGAATAATCACTCTGTGTGTGACCCCGGGAGAGTTTGATGGTGGCGTGTAGAGGAATAATCCCTATGTGTCTGACCCCGGGAGTGTTTGATGGGACCGTGTAGAGGAATAATCACTCTGTGTCTGACCCCGGGAGTGTGTGATTGGACGGTGTTGAAGGAGATTCACACTGTGTCTGACACCGGGAGTCTATGATGGTAACGTGTAGAGGAATAATCTCTCTGTGTCTGACCCCGGGAGTGAGTGATGGGACGGTGTGGAGGGAGATTCACTCTGTGTCTGAAACCGGGAGTGTGTGATGGGCAGTGTAGAGGAAACATCACTCCGTGTCTGACCCCGGGAATTTGTGACGGGACGGTGTGGACGGAGTTTCACTCTGTGTCTGACCCCGGGAGTGTTTGATGGGACCGTGTAGAGAAATAATCACTCTGTTTCTGACCGCGGGAGTGTGTGATGGGACGGTGTGGAGGGAGATTCACTCTGTGTCTGAAACCGGGAGTGTGTGATTGGACGGTGTTGAAGGAGATTCACACTGTGTCTGACACCGGGAGTCTATGATGGTACCGTGTAGAGGAATAATCACTCTGTGTCTCACCACGGAAGTGTTTGATGTGACCTTGTAGAAGAATAATGACTCTGTGTCTGACACCGGGAGTGTTTAATGGGACCGTGTAGAGGAATAATCACTCTGTGTCTGACCCCGGGAGAGTGTGATGGGACGGCGTGGAGGGAGACTCACTCCGTGTCTGACTCCAGCAGTGTTTGATGGGACCGTGTTGAGGAATCATCCCTCTGTGTATGACCCAGGGAGTGTGTGATGGGACCGTGCGGAGGGAGATTCACTCTGTGTCTGACCCCGGGAGTGTTTCATGGGACCGTGTAGAGGAATAATCACTCTCTGTCTGACGACCGGAGTGTGTGATGGGACGGTGTGGATTGAGATTCACTCTGTGTCTGATCCCGGGAGAGTGTGATGGGCGGTGTAGAGGAATAATCACTCTGTGTCTGACCCCGGGAGTGTGTGATTGGACGGTGTTGAAGGAGATTCACACTGTGTCTGACACCGGGAGTCTATGATGGTACCGTGTAGAGGAATAATCTCTCTGTGTCTGACCCCGGGAGTGAGTGATGGGACGGTGTGGAGGGAGATTCACTCTGTGTCTGAAACCGGGAGTGTGTGATGGGCAGTGTAGAGGAAACATCACTCCGTGTCTGACCCCGGGAGTGTTTGATGGGACCGTGTAGAGGAATAATCACTCTGTGTGTGACCCCGGGAGAGTTTGATGGTGGCGTGTAGAGGAATAATCCCTATGTGTCTGACCCCGGGAGTGTTTGATGGGACCGTGTAGAGGAATAATCACTCTGTGTCTGACCCCGGGAGTGTGTGATTGGACGGTGTTGAAGGAGATTCACACTGTGTCTGACACCGGGAGTCTATGATGGTAACGTGTAGAGGAATAATCTCTCTGTGTCTGACCCCGGGAGTGAGTGATGGGACGGTGTGGAGGGAGATTCACTCTGTGTCTGAAACCGGGAGTGTGTGATGGGCAGTGTAGAGGAAACATCACTCCGTGTCTGACCCCGGGAATTTGTGACGGGACGGTGTGGACGGAGTTTCACTCTGTGTCTGACCCCGGGAGTGTTTGATGGGACCGTGTAGAGAAATAATCACTCTGTTTCTGACCGCGGGAGTGTGTGATGGGACGGTGTGGAGGGAGATTCACTCTGTGTCTGAAACCGGGAGTGTGTGATGGGCAGTGTGGAGGAATAATCACTCCGTGTCTGACCCCGGGAATTTGTGACGGGACGGTGTGGACGGAGATTCACTCTGTGTCTGACCCCGGGAGTGTTTAATGGGACCGTGTAGAGGAATAATCACTCTGTGTCTGACCCCGGGAGAGTGTGATGGGACGGCGTGGAGGGAGACTCACTCCGTGTCTGACTCCAGCAGTGTTTGATGGGACCGTGTTGAGGAATCATCCCTCTGTGTATGACCCAGGGAGTGTGTGATGGGACCGTGTGGAGGGAGATTCACTCTGTGTCTGACCCCGGGAGTGTGTGATGGGCGGTGTAGAGGAATAATCACTCTGTGTCTGACCCCAGGAGTTTGTGACTGGACGGTGTGGAGGGAGATTCACTCTGTGTCTGACCCCGGGAGTGTTTCATGGGACCGTGTAGAGGAATAATCACTCTGTGTCTGACGACCGGAGTGTGTGATGGGACGGTGTGGATTGAGATTCACTCTGTGTCTGACCCCGGGAGAGTGTGATGGGCGGTGTAGAGAAATAATCACTCTGTGGTGACCCCGGGAGTGTTTGATTGGACCGGGTAGAGGAATAATCACTCTGTGTCTGACCCCGGGTGTGTATGATGGGACGGTGTGGATTTAATTTCACTCTGTGTCTGACCCCGGGAGAGTGTGATGGGACGGTGTGGAAGGAGATTCACACTGTGTCTGACACCGGGAGTGTTTGATGGGACCGTGTAGAGGAATAATCTCTCTGTGTCTGACACCGGGAGTGTGTGATGGTACCGCGTAGAGGAATAATCTCTCTGCGTCTGACCCCGGGAGTGTGTGATGGGACGGTGAGGATTGAGATTCACTCTGTGTCTGACCCCGGGAGTGTTTGATGGTACCGTGTAGAGGAATAATCTCTCTGTGTCTGACCCCGGGAGAGTGTGATGGGACGGTGTGGAAGGAGATTCACACGGTGTCTGACACCGGGAGTGTTTGATGGGACCGTGTAGACGAATAATCACTCTGTGTCTGACACCGGGAGTGTGTGATGGTACCGTGTTGAGGAATAATCACTCTGTGTCTGACCCCGGAATAGTTTGATGTGACCGTGTAGAGGAATAATCACTCTGTGTCTGACACCGGGAGAGTGTGATGGTACCGTGTAGAGGAATAATGACTCTGTTTCTGACCCCGGGAGTGTTTGATGGGACCGTGTAGAGGAATAATCACTCTGTGTCTGACCCACGGAGCGTTTGATGGGAACGTCTAGAGGAATAATCACTCTGTGTCTGACCCCGGGAGAGGGTGATGGGATGGCGTGGAGGGACATTCACTCTGTGTCTGACCCCGGGAGTGTTTGATGGGACCGTGTAGAGGAATAATCACTCTGTGTCTGACCCCGGGAGAGTGTGATGGGACGGTGTGGAAGGAGATTCACACTGTCTCTGACACCGGGAGTGTTTGATGGGACCGTGTAGAGGAATAATCTCTCTGTGTCTGACACCGGGAGTGTGTGATGGTACCGCGTAGAGGAATAATCTCTCTGCGTCTGACCCCGGGAGTGTGTGATGGGACGGTGAGGATTGAGATTCACTCTGTGTCTGACCCCGGGAGTGTTTGATGGTACCGTGTAGAGGAATAATCTCTCTGTGTCTGACCCCGGGAGAGTGTGATGGGACGGTGTGGAAGGAGATTCACACGGTGTCTGACACCGGGAGTGTTTGATGGGACCGTGTAGACGAATAATCACTCTGTGTCTGACACCGGGAGTGTGTGATGGTACCGTGTTGAGGAATAATCACTCTGTGTCTGACCCCGGAATAGTTTGATGTGACCGTGTAGAGGAATAATCACTCTGTGTCTGACACCGGGAGAGTGTGATGGTACCGTGTAGAGGAATAATGACTCTGTTTCTGACCCCGGGAGTGTTTGATGGGACCGTGTAGAGGAATAATCACTCTGTGTCTGACCCACGGAGCGTTTGATGGGAACGTCTAGAGGAATAATCACTCTGTGACTGACCCAGGGAGAGTTTCATGGGGCCGTGTAGATTAATATTCACTCTGTGTCTGAACACGGGAGTGTTTGATGGGACCGTGTAGAGGAATAATCACTCTGTGTCTTACCCCGGAAGAGTTTGATGTGACCGTGTAGAGGAATAATGACTCTGTTTCTGACACAGGGAGTGTTCGATGGGACCGTGTAGAGGAATAATCTCTCTGTGTCTGACGCAGGGAGTGTTTGATGGTACCGTGTAGAGGAATAATCTCTCTGTGTCTGACCCCGGGAGAGTGTGATGGGACGGTGTGGAAGGAGATTCACACTGTGTCTGACACCGGGAGTGTTTGATGGGACCGTGTAGAGTAATAATCACTCTGTGTCTGACACTGGGAGTGTGTGATGGTACCGTGTTAAGGAATAATTACTCTGTGTCTGACCCCGGAAGAGTTTGATGTGAACGTGTAGAGGAATAATGACTCTGTTTCTGACCCCGGGAGTGTTTGATGGGACCGTGTAGAGGAATAATCTCTCTGTGTCTGACCCAGGGAGTGTTTGATGGTACCGTGTAGAGGAGTAATCTCTCTGTGTCTGACCCCGGGAGAGTGTGATTGGACGGTGACGATTGTGATTCACTCTGTGTCTGACCCTGGAAGAGTTTGATGTGACCGTGTAGAGGAATAATGACTCTGTTTCTGACCCCGGGAGTGTTTGATGGGACCGTGTAGAGGAATAATCTCTCTGTGTCTGACCCAGGGAGTGATTGATGGTACCGTGTAGAGGAATAATCTCTCTGTGTCTGACCCCGGGAGTGTGTGATGGGACGGTGAGGATTGAGATTCACTCTGTGTCTGACCCCGGGGGTGTTTGATGGTACCGTGTGGAGGAATAATCTCTCTGTGTCTGACCCCGGGAGTGTGTGATGGGACGCTGTGGATTGAGATTCACTCTGTGTCTGACGCCGGAAGTGTTTGATGGGACCTTGTAGTGGAAAAATCACTCTGTGTCTTACCCCCGGAGTGTTTGATGGATCCGTGTAGAGGAATAATCACTCTGTGTCTGACCCCCGGGAGCGTTTGATGGGACCGTGTAGAGGAATAATCACTCTGTGTGTCACCCCGGGAGAGTTTGATGGTGCCGTGTAGAGGAATAATCCCTATGTGTCTGACCCCGGGAGTGTTTGATGGGACCGTGTAGAGGAATAATCACACTGTGTCTGACCCCGGGAGTGTGTGATTGGACGGTGTTGAAGGAGATTCACACTGTGTCTGACACCGGGAGTCTATGATGGTACCGTGTAGAGGAATAATCTCTCTGTGTCTGACCCCGGGAGTGAGTGATGGGACGGTGTGGAGGGAGATTCACTCTGTGTCTGAAACCGGGAGTGTGTGATGGGCAGTGTAGAGGAAACATCACTCCGTGTCTGACCCCGGTAGTGTTTGATGGGACCGTGTAGAGGAATAATCACTCTGTGTGTGACCCCGGGAGAGTTTGATGGTGGCGTGTAGAGGAATAATCCCTATGTGTCTGACCCCGGGAGTGTTTGATGGGACCGTGTAGAGGAATAATCACTCTGTGTCTGACCCCGGGAGTGTGTGATTGGACGGTGTTGAAGGAGATTCACACTGTGTCTGACACCGGGAGTCTATGATGGTACCGTGTAGAGGAATAATCTCTCTGTGTCTGACCCCGGGAGTGAGTGATGGGACGGTGTGGAGGGAGATTCACTCTGTGTCTGAAACCGGGAGTGTGTGATGAGCAGTGTAGAGGAAACATCACTCCGTGTCTGACCCCGGGAATTTGTGACGGGACGGTGTGGACGGAGTTTCACTCTGTGTCTGACCCCGGGAGTGTTTGATGGGACCGTGTAGAGAAATAATCACGCTGTTTCTGACCGCGGGAGTGTGTGATGGGACGGTGTGGAGGGAGATTCACTCTGTGTCTGAAACCGGGAGTGTGTGATGGGCAGTGTGGAGGAATAATCACTCCGTGTCTGACCCCGGGAATTTGTGACGGGACGGTGTGGACGGAGATTCACTCTGTGTCTGACCCCGGGAGTGTTTAATGGGACCGTGTAGAGGAATAATCACTCTGTGTCTGACCCCGGGAGAGTGTGATGGGACGGCGTGGAGGGAGACTCACTCCGTGTCTGACTCCAGCAGTGTTTGATGGGACCGTGTTGAGGAATCATCCCTCTGTGTATGACCCAGGGAGTGTGTGATGGGACCGTGTGGAGGGAGATTCACTCTGTGTCTGACCCCGGGAGTGTGTGATGGGCGGTGTAGAGGAATAATCACTCTGTGTCTGACCCCAGGAGTTTGTGACTGGACGGTGTGGAGGGAGATTCACTCTGTGTCTGACCCCGGGAGTGTTTCATGGGACCGTGTAGAGGAATAATCACTCTGTGTCTGACGACCGGAGTGTGTGATGGGACGGTGTGGATTGAGATTCACTCTGTGTCTGACCCCGGGAGAGTGTGATGGGCGGTGTAGAGAAATAATCACTCTGTGGTGACCCCGGGAGTGTTTGATTGGACCGGGTAGAGGAATAATCACTCTGTGTCTGACCACGGGTGTGTATGATGGGACGGTGTGGATTTAATTTCACTCTGTGTCTGACCCCCGGGAGCGTTTGATGGGAACGTCTAGAGGAATAATCACTCTGTGTCTGACCCCGGGAGAGGGTGATGGGATGGCGTGGAGGGACATTCACTCTGTGTCTGACCCCGGGAGTGTTTGATGGGACCGTGTAGAGGAATAATCACTCTGTGTCTGACCCCGGGAGAGTGTGATGGGACGGTGTGGAAGGAGATTCACACTGTGTCTGACACCGGGAGTGTTTGATGGGACCGTGTAGAGGAATAATCACTCTGTGTCTGACACCGGGAGTGTGTGGTGGTACCGCGTAGAGGAATAATCTCTCTGTGTCTGACCCCGGGAGTGTGTGATGGGACGGTGAGGATTGAGATTCACTCTGTGTCTGACCCCGGAAGAGTTTGATGTGACCGTGTAGAGGAATAATGACTCTGTTTCTGACCCAGGGAGTGTTTGATGGGACCGTGTAGAGGAATAATCTCTCTGTGTCTGACCCAGGGAGTGTTTGATTGTACCGTGTAGAGGAATAAACTCTCTGTGTCTGTCCCCGGGAGTGTGTGATGGGACGGTGAGGATTGAGATTCACTCTTTGTCTGACCCCGGGAGTGTTTGATGGTACCGTGTAGAGTAATAATCTCTCTGTGTCTGACCCCGGGAGAGTGTGATGGGACGGTGTGGAAGGAGATTCACACTGTGTCTGACACCGGGAGTGTTTGATGGGACCGTGTAGAGGAATAATCACTCTGTGTCTGACCCCGGGAGAGTGTGATGGGACGGTGTGGAAGGAGATTCACACGGTGTCTGACACCGGGAGTGTTTGATGGGACCGTGTAGATGAATATTCACTCTGTGTCTGAACACGGGAGTGTTTGATGGGACCGTGTAGAGGAATAATCACTCTGTGTCTTACCCCGGAAGAGTTTGATGTGACCGTGTAGAGGAATAATGACTCTGTTTCTGACCCAGGGAGTGTTTGATGGGACCGTGTAGAGGAATAATCTCTCTGTGTCTGACGAAGGGAGTGTTTGATGGTACCGTGTAGAGGAATAATCTCTCTGTGTCTGACCCCGGGAGAGTGTGATGGGACGGTGTGGAAGGAGATTCACACTGTGTCTGACACCGGGAGTGTTTGATGGGACCGTGTAGAGGAATAATCACTCTGTGTCTGACCCCGGGAGAGTGTGATGGGACGGTGTGGAAGGAGATTCACACTGTGTCTGACACCGGGAGTGTTTGATGGGACCGTGTAGAGTAATAATCACTCTGTGTCTGACCCCGGGAGTGTTTGATGGGACCGTGTAGAGGAATAATCACTCTGTTTCTGACTGCGGGAGTGTGTGATGGGACGGTGTGGAGGGAGATTCACTCTGTGTCTGAAACCGGGAGTGTGTGATGGGCAGTGTGGAGGAATAATCACTCCGTGTCTGACCCCGGGAATTTGTGACGGGACGGTGTGGACGGAGATTCACTCTGTGTCTGACCCCGGGAGTGTTTAATGGGACCGTGTAGAGGAATAATCACTCTGTGTCTGACCCCGGTAGAGTGTGATGGGACGGCGTGGAGGGAGATTCACTCTGTGTCTGACCCCGGGAGTGTGTGATGAGCGGTGTAGAGGAATAATCACTCTGTGTCTGACCCCAGGAGTTTGTGACTGGACGGTGTGGAGGGAGATTCACTCTGTGTCTGACCCCGGGAGTGTTTCATGGGACCGTGTAGAGGAATAATCACTCTGTGTCTGACGACCGGAGTGTGTGATGGGACGGTGTGGATTGAGATTCACTCTGTGTCTGACCCCGGGAGAGTGTGATGGGCGGTGTAGAGAAATAATCACTCTGTGGTGACCCCGGGAGTGTTTGATTGGACCGGGTAGAGGAATAATCACTCTGTGTCTGACCCCGGGTGTGTATGATGGGACGGTGTGGATTTAATTTCACTCTGTGTCTGACACCCGGGAGCGTTTGATGGGAACGTCTAGAGGAATAATCACTCTGTGTCTGACCCCGGGAGAGGGTGATGGGATGGCGTGGAGGGACATTCACTCTGTGTCTGAAACCGGGAGTGTGTGATGGGCAGTGTGGAGGAATAATCACTCCGTGTCTGACCCCGGGAATTTGTGACGGGACGGTGTGGACGGAGATTCACTCTGTGTCTGACCCCGGGAGTGTTTAATGGGACCGTGTAGAGGAATAATCACTCTGTGTCTGACCCCGGGAGTGTGCGATGGGACGGCGTGGAGGGAGACTCACTCCGTGTCTGACTCCAGCAGTGTTTGATGGGACCGTGTTGAGGAATCATCCCTCTGTGTATGACCCAGGGAGTGTGTGATGGGACCGTGTGGAGGGAGATTCACTCTGTGTCTGACCCCGGGAGTGTGTGATGGGCGGTGTAGTGGAATAATCACTCTGTGTCTGACCCCAGGAGTTTGTGACTGGACGGTGTGGAGGGAGATTCACTCTGTGTCTGACCCCGGGAGTGTTTCATGGGACCGTGTAGAGGAATAATCACTCTGTGTCTGACGACCGGAGTGTGTGATGGGACGGTGTGGATTGAGATTCACTCTGTGTCTGACCCCGGGAGAGTGTGATGGGCGGTGTAGAGAAATAATCACTCTGTGGTGACCCCGGGAGCGTTTGATGGGAACGTCTAGAGGAATAATCACTCTGTGTCTGACCCCGCGAGAGGGTGATGGGATGGCGTGGAGGGACATTCACTCTGTGTCTGACCCCGGGAGTGTTTGATGGGACCGTGTAGAGGAATAATCACTCTGTGTCTGACCCCGGGAGAGTGTGATGGGACGGTGTGGAAGGAGATTCACACTCTGTCTGACACCGGGAGTGTTTGATGGGACCGTGTAGAGGAATAATCAGTCTGTGTCTGACACCGGGAGTGTGTGATGGTACCGCGTAGAGGAATAATCTCTCTGCGTCTGACCCCGGGAGTGTGTGATCGGACGGTGAGGATTGAGATTCACTCTGTGTCTGACCCCGGAAGAGTTTGATGTGACCGTGTAGAGGAATAATGACTCTGTTTCTGACCCAGGGAGTGTTTGATGGGAACGTCTAGAGGAATAATCACTCTGTGTCTGACCCAGGGAGAGTTTCATGGGGCCGTGTAGATTAATATTCACTCTGTGTCTGACCACGGGAGTGTTTGATGGGACCGTGTATAGGAATAATCACTCTGTGTCTTACCCCGGAAGAGTTTGATGTGACCGTGTAGAGGAATAATCACTCTGTGTCTGACCCCGGGAGAGTGTGATGGTACCGCGTAGAGGAATAATCTCTCTGCGTCTGACCCCGGGCGTGTGTGATGGGACGGTGGTGAAGGAGATTCACACTGTGTCTGACACCGGGAGTGTGTGATGGTACCGTGTAGAGGAATAATCACTCTGTGTCTGACCACCGAAGAGTCTGATGTGACCTTGTTGAGGAATAATGACTCTGTGTCTTACCACCGCAGTGCTTTATGGGACCGTGTAGAGGAATAATCACTCTGTGTCTGACCCCCGGGAGAGTGTGATGGGACGGCGTGGAGGGAGACTCACTCCGTGTCTGACTCCAGCAGTGTTTGATGGGACCGTGTTGAGGAATCATCCCTCTGTGTATGACCCAGGGAGTGTGTGATGGGACCGTGTGGAGGGAGATTCACTCTGTGTCTGACCCCGGGAGTGTGTGATGGGCGGTGTAGAGGAATAATCACTCTGTGTCTGACCCCAGGAGTTTGTGACTGGACGGTGTGGAGGGAGATTCACTCTGTGTCTGACCCCGGGAGTGTTTCATGGGACCGTGTAGAGGAATAATCACTCTGTGTCTGACGACCGGAGTGTGTGATGGGACGGTGTGGATTGAGATTCACTCTGTGTCTGACCCCGGGAGAGTGTGATGGGCGGTGTAGAGAAATAATCACTCTGTGGTGACCCCGGGAGTGTTTGATTGGACCGGGTAGAGGAATAATCACTCTGTGTCTGACCCCGGGTGTGTATGATGGGACGGTGTGGATTTAATTTCACTCTGTGTCTGACCCCCGGGAGCGTTTGATGGGAACGTCTAGAGGAATAATCACTCTGTGTCTGACCCCGGGAGAGGGTGATGGGATGGCGTGGAGGGACATTCACTCTGTGTCTGACCCCGGGAGTGTTTGATGGGACCGTGTAGAGGAATAATCACTCTGTGTCTGACCCCGGGAGAGTGTGATGGTACCGCGTAGAGGAATAATCTCTCTGCGTCTGACCCCGGGAGTGTGTGATGGGACGGTGAGGATTGAGATTCACTCTGTGTCTGACCCCGGAAGAGTTTGATGTGACCGTGTAGAGGAATAATGACTCTGTTTCTGACCCAGGGAGTGTTTGATGGGAACGTCTAGAGGAATAATCACTCTGTGTCTGACCCAGGGAGAGTTTCATGGGGCCGTGTAGATTAATATTCACTCTGTGTCTGACCACGGGAGTGTTTGATGGGACCGTGTATAGGAATAATCACTCTGTGTCTTACCCCGGAAGAGTTTGATGTGACCGTGTAGAGGAATAATCACTCTGTGTCTGACCCCGGGAGAGTGTGATGGTACCGCGTAGAGGAATAATCTCTCTGCGTCTGACCCCGGGAGTGTGTGATGGGACGGTGAGGATTGAGATTCACTCTGTGTCTGACCCCGGAAGAGTTTGATGTGACCGTGTAGAGGAATAATCACTCTGTGTCTGACCCCGGGCGTGTGTGATGGGACGGTGGTGAAGGAGATTCACACTGTGTCTGACACCGGGAGTGTGTGATGGTACCGTGTAGAGGAATAATCACTCTGTGTCTGACCACCGAAGAGTCTGATGTGACCTTGTTGAGGAATAATGACTCTGTGTCTTACCACCGGAGTGCTTTATGGGACCGTGTAGAGGAATAATCACTCTGTCTGACCCCCGGGAGCGTTTGATGGGACCGTTTAGAGGAATAATCCCTATGTGTCTGACCCCGGGAGTGTTTGATGGGACCGTGTAGAGGAATAATCACTCTGTGTCTGACCCCGGGAGTGTGTGATTGGACGGTGTTGAAGGAGATTCACACTGTGTCTGACACCGGGAGTCTATGATGGTACCGTGTAGAGGAATAATCACTCTGTGTCTGACCACGGAAGTGTTTGATGTGACCTTGTAGAAGAATAATGACTCTGTGTCTGACACCGGGAGTGTTTAATGGGACCGTGTAGAGGAATAATCACTCTGTGTCTGACCCCGGGAGAGTGTGATGGGACGGCGTGGAGGGAGACTCACTCCGTGTCTGACTCCAGCAGTGTTTGATGGGACCGTGTTGAGGAATCATCCCTCTGTGTATGACCCAGGGAGTGTGTGATGGGACCGTGTGGAGGGAGATTCACTCTGTGTCTGACCCCGGGAGTGTGTGATGGGCGGTGTAGAGGAATAATCACTCTGTGTCTGACCCCAGGAGTTTGTGACTGGACGGTGTAGAGGAATAATCACTCTGTGTCTGACGACCGGAGTGTGTGATGGGACGGTGTGGATTGAGATTCACTCTGTGTCTGACCCCGGGAGAGTGTGATGGGCGGTGTAGAGAAATAATCACTCTGTGGTGACCCCGGGAGTGTTTGATTGGACCGGGTAGAGGAATAATCACTCTGTGTCTGACCCCGGGTGTGTATGATGGGACGGTGTGGATTTAATTTCACTCTGTGTCTGACCCCCGGGAGCGTTTGATGGGAACGTCTAGAGGAATAATCACTCTGTGTCTGACCCCGGGAGAGGGTGATGGGATGGCGTGGAGGGACATTCACTCTGTGTCTGACCCCGGGAGTGTTTGATGGGACCGTGTAGAGGAATAATCACTCTGTGTCTGACCCCGGGAGAGGGTGATGGGATGGCGTGGAGGGACATTCACTCTGTGTCTGACCCCGGGAGTGTTTGATGGGACCGTGTAGAGGAATAATCTCTCTGCGTCTGACCCCGGGAGTGTGTGATGGGACGGTGAGGATTGAGATTCACTCTGTGTCTGACCCCGGAAGAGTTTGATGTGACCGTGTAGAGGAATAATGACTCTGTTTCTGACCCAGGGAGTGTTTGATGGGAACGTCTAGAGGAATAATCACTCTGTGTCTGACCCAGGGAGAGTTTCATGGGGCCGTGTAGATTAATATTCACTCTGTGTCTGACCACGGGAGTGTTTGATGGGACCGTGTATAGGAATAATCACTCTGTGTCTTACCCCGGAAGAGTTTGATGTGACCGTGTAGAGGAATAATCACTCTGTGTCTGACCCCGGGAGAGTGTGATGGTACCGCGTAGAGGAATAATCTCTCTGCGTCTGACCCCGGGAGTGTGTGATGGGACGGTGAGGATTGAGATTCACTCTGTGTCTGACCCCGGAAGAGTTTGATGTGACCGTGTAGAGGAATAATGACTCTGTTTCTGACCCAGGGAGTGTTTGATGGGAACGTCTAGAGGAATAATCACTCTGTGTCTGACCCAGGGAGAGTTTCATGGGGCCGTGTAGATTAATATTCACTCTGTGTCTGACCACGGGAGTGTTTGATGGGACCGTGTATAGGAATAATCACTCTGTGTCTTACCCCGGAAGAGTTTGATGTGACCGTGTAGAGGAATAATCACTCTGTGTCTGACCCCGGGCGTGTGTGATGGGACGGTGGTGAAGGAGATTCACACTGTGTCTGACACCGGGAGTGTGTGATGGTACCGTGTAGAGGAATAATCACTCTGTGTCTGACCACCGAAGAGTCTGATGTGACCTTGTTGAGGAATAATGACTCTGTGTCTTACCACCGGAGTGCTTTATGGGACCGTGTAGAGGAATAATCACTCTGTCTGACCCCCGGGAGCGTTTGATGGGACCGTTTAGAGGAATAATCCCTATGTGTCTGACCCCGGGAGTGTTTGATGGGACCGTGTAGAGGAATAATCACTCTGTGTCTGACCCCGGGAGTGTGTGATTGGACGGTGTTGAAGGAGATTCACACTGTGTCTGACACCGGGAGTCTATGATGGTACCGTGTAGAGGAATAATCACTCTGTGTCTGACCACGGAAGTGTTTGATGTGACCTTGTAGAAGAATAATGACTCTGTGTCTGACACCGGGAGTGTTTAATGGGACCGTGTAGAGGAATAATCACTCTGTGTCTGACCCCGGGAGAGTGTGATGGGACGGCGTGGAGGGAGACTCACTCCGTGTCTGACTCCAGCAGTGTTTGATGGGACCGTGTTGAGGAATCATCCCTCTGTGTATGACCCAGGGAGTGTGTGATGGGACCGTGTGGAGGGAGATTCACTCTTTGTCTGACCCCGGGAGTGTTTCATGGGACCGTGTAGAGGAATAATCACTCTCTGTCTGACGACCGGAGTGTGTGATGGGACGGTGTGGATTGAGATTCACTCTGTGTCTGACCCCGGGAGAGTGTGATGGGCGGTGTAGAGGAATAATCACTCTGTGGTGACCACGGGAGTGTTTGATTGGACCGGGTAGAGGAATAATCACTCTGTGTCTGACCCCGGGTGTGTAAGATGGGACGGTGTGGATTTAATTTCACTCTGTGTCTGACCCCCGGGAGCGTTTGATGGGAACGTCTAGAGGAATAATCACTCTGTGCCTGACCCCGGGAGAGGGTGATGGGATGGCGTGGAGGGACATTCACTCTGTGTCTGACCCCGGGAGTGTTTGATGGGACCGTGTAGAGGAATAATCACTCTGTGTCTGACACCGGGAGTGTGTGATGGTACCGCGTAGAGGAATAATCTCTCTGTGTCTGACCCCGGGAGTGTGTGATGGGACGGTGAGGATTGAGATTCACTCTGTGTCTGACCCCGGAAGAGTTTGATGTGACCGTGTAGAGGAATAATGACTCTGTTTCTGACCCGGGGAGTGTTTGATGGGACCGTGTAGAGGAATAATCTCTCTGTGTCTGACCCAGGGAGTGTTTGATTGTACCGTGTAGAGGAATAAACTCTCTGTGTCTGTCCCCGGGAGTGTGTGATGGGACGGTGAGGATTGAGATTCACTCTGTGTCTGACCCCGGGAGTGTTTGATGGTACCGTGTAGAGGAATAATCTCTCTGTGTCTGACCCCGGGAGAGTGTGATGGGACGGTGTGGAAGGAGATTCACACTGTGTCTGACACCGGGAGTGTTTGATGGGACCGTGTAGACGAATAATCACTCTGTGTCTGACACCGGGAGTGTGTGATGGTACCGTGTTGAGGAATAATCACTCTGTGTCTGACCCCGGAATAGTTTGATGTGACCGTGTAGAGGAATAATCACTCTGTGTCTTACCCCGGAAGAGTTTGATGTGACCGTGTAGAGGAATAATGACTCTGTTTCTGACCCCGGGAGTGTTTGATGGGACCGTGTAGAGGAATAATCTCTCTGTGTCTGACCAGGGAGTGATTGATGGTACCGTGTAGAGGAATAATCTCTCTGTGTCTGACCCCGGGAGTGTGTGATGGGACGGTGAGGATTGAGATTCACTCTGTGTCTGACCCCGGGGGTGTTTGATGGTACCGTGTGGAGGAATAATCTCTCTGTGTCTGACCCCGGGAGTGTGTGATGGGACGCTGTGGATTGAGATTCACTCTGTGTCTGACGCCGGAAGTGTTTGATGGGACCTTGTAGTGGAAAAATCACTCTGTGTCTTACCCCCGGAGTGTTTGATGGATCCGTGTAGAGGAATAATCACTCTGTGTCTGACCCCCGGGAGCGTTTGATGGGACCGTGTAGAGGAATAATCACTCTGTGTGTGACCCCGGGAGAGTTTGATGGTGCCGTGTAGAGGAATAATCCCTATGTGTCTGACCCCGGGAGTGTTTGATGGGACCCTGTAGAGGAATAATCACTCTGTGTCTGACCCCGGGAGTGTGTGATGGGACGGTGTTGAAGGAGATTCACACTGTGTCTGACACCGGGAGTCTATGATGGTACCGTGTAGAGGAATAATCTCTCTGTGTCTGACCCCGGGAGTGAGTGATGGGACGGTGTGGAGGGAGATTCACTCTGTGTCTGAAACCGGGAGTGTGTGATGGGCAGTGTGGAGGAATAATCACTCCGTGTCTGACCCCGGGAATTTGTGACGGGACGGTGTGGACGGAGATTCACTCTGTGTCTGACCCCGGGAGTGTTTAATGGGACCGTGTAGAGGAATAATTACTCTGTGTCTGACCCCGGGAGAGTGTGATGGGACGGCGTGGAGGGAGAGTCACTCCGTGTCTGACTCCAGCAGTGTTTGATGGGACCGTGTTGAGGAATCATCCCTCTGTGTATGACCCAGGGAGTGTGTGATGGGACCGTGTGGAGGGAGATTCACTCTGTGTCTGACCCCGCGAGTGTGTGATGGGCGGTGTAGAGGAATAATCACTCTGTGTCTGACCCCAGGAGTTTGTGACTGGACGGTGTGGAGGGAGATTCACTCTGTGTCTGACCCCGGGAGTGTTCCATGGGACCGTGTAGAGGAATAATCACTCTGTGTCTGACGACCGGAGTGTGTGATGGGACGGTGTGGATTGAGATTCACTCTGTGTCTGACCCCGGGAGAGTGTGATGGGCGGTGTAGAGAAATAATCACTCTGTGGTGACCCCGGGAGTGTTTGATTGGACCGGGTAGAGGAATAATCACTCTGTGTCTGACCCCGGGTGTGTATGATGGGACGGTGTGGATTTAATTTCACTCTGTGTCTGACCCCCGGGAGCGTTTGATGGGAACGTCTAGAGGAATAATCACTCTGTGTCTGACCCCGGGAGAGGGTGATGGGATGGCGTGGAGGGACATTCACTCTGTGTCTGACCCCGGGAGTGTTTGATGGGACCGTGTAGAGGAATAATCACTCTGTGTCTGACCCCGGGAGAGTGTGATGGGACGGTGTGGAAGGAGATTCACACTGTGTCTGACACCGGGAGTGTTTGATGGGACGTGTAGAGGAATAATCACTCTGTGTCTGACACCGGAAGTGTGTGATGGTATCGCGTAGAGGAATAATCTCTCTGCGTCTGACCCCGGGAGTGTGTGATGGGACGGTGAGGATTGAGATTCACTCTGTGTCTGACCCCGGAAGAGTTTGATGTGACCGTGTAGAGGAATAATGACACTGTTTCTGACCCAGGGAGTGTTTGATGGGAACGTCTAGAGGAATAATCACTCTGTGTCTGACCCCGGGAGAGTTTGATGGTGCCGTGTAGAGGAATAATCCCTATGTGTCTGACCCCGGGAGTGTTTGATGGGACCCTGTAGAGGAATAATCACTCTGTGTCTGAAACCGGGAGTGTCTGATGGGCAGTGTGGAGGAATAATCACTCCGTGTCTGACCCCGGGAATTTGTGACGGGACGGTGTGGAGAGATTCACTCTGTGTCTGACCCCGGGAGTGTTTAATGGGACCGTGTAGAGGAATAATCACTCTGTGTCTGACCCCGGGAGAGTGTGATGGGACGGCGTGGAGGGAGACTCACTCCGTGTCTGACTCCAGCAGTGTTTGATGGGACCGTGTTGAGGAATCATCCCTCTGTGTATGACCCAGGGAGTGTGTGATGGGACCGTGTGGAGGGAGATTCACTCTGTGTCTGAACCCGGGAGTGTGTGATGGGCGGTGTAGAGGAATAATCACTCTGTGTCTGACCCCAGGAGTTTGTGACTGGACGGTGTGGAGGGATATTCACTCTGTGTCTGACCCCGGGAGTGTTTCATGGGACCGTGTAGAGGAATAATCACTCTGTGTCTGACGACCGGAGTGTGTGATGGGACGGTGTGGATTGAGATTCACTCTGTGTCTGACCCCGGGAGAGTGTGATGGGCGGTGTAGAGGAATAATCACTCTGTGGTGACCCCGGGAGTGTTTGATTGGACCGGGTAGAGGAATAATCACTCTGTGTCTGACCCTGGGTGTGTATGATGGGACGGTGTGGATTTAATTTCACTCTGTGTCTGACCCCCGGGAGCGTTTGATGGGAACGTCTAGAGGAATAATCACTCTTTGTCTGAACCCGGGAGAGGGTGATGGGATGGCGTGGAGGGACATTCACCCTGTGTCTGACCCCGGGAGTGCTTGATGGGACCGTGTAGAGGAATAATCACTCTGTGTCTGACCCCGGGAGAGTGTGATGGGACGGTGTGGAAGGAGATTCACACTGTGACTGACACCGGGAGTGTTTGATGGGACCGTGTAGAGGAATAATCACTCTGTGTCTGACACCGGGAGTGTGTGATGGTACCGCGTAGAGGAATAATCTCTCTGTGTCTGACCCCGGGAGTGTGTGATTGGACGGTGAGGATTGAGATTCACTCTGTGTCTGACTCCGGAAGAGTTTGATGTGACCGTGTAGAGGAATAATGACTCTGTTTCTGACCCAGGGAGTGTTTGATGGGACCGTGTAGAGGAATAATCTCTCTGTGTCTGACCCAGGGAGTGTTTGATTGTACCGTGTAGAGGAATAAACTCTCTGTGTCTGTCCCCGGGAGTGTGTGATGGGACGGTGAGGATTGAGATTCACTCTGTGTCTGACCCCGGGAGTGTTTGATGGTACCGTGTAGAGGAATAATCTCTCTGTGTCTGACCCCGGGAGAGTGTGATGGGACGGTGTGGAAGGAGATTCACACTGTGTCTGACACCGGGAGTGTTTGATGGGAAGGTGTAGAGGAATAATCACTCTGTGTCTGACCCCGGGAGAGTGTGATGGGACGGTGTGGAAGGAGATTCACACGGTGTCTGACACCGGGAGTGTTTGATGGGACCGTGTATAGGAATAATCACTCTGTGTCTTACCCCGGAAGAGTTTGATGTGACCGTGTAGAGGAATAATCACTCTGAGTCTGACCCCGGGAGTGTGTGATGGGACGGTGGTGAAGGAGATTCACACTGTGTCTGACACCGGGAGTGTTTGATGGTACCGTGTGGAGGAATAATCTCTCTGTGTCTGACCCCGGAAGAGTGTGATGGGACGGTCTGGAAGGAGATTCACACTGTGTCTGACACCGGGAGTGTTTGATGGGACCGTGTAGAGGAATAATCTCTCTGTGTCTGACCCAGGGAGTGTTTGATTGTACCGTGTAGAGGAATAAACTCTCTGTGTCTGTCCCCGGGAGTGTGTGATGGAACGGTGAGGATTGAGATTCACTCTGTGTCTGACCCCGGGAGTGTTTGATGGTACCGTGTAGAGGAATAATCTCTCTGTGTCTGACCCCCGGAGAGTGTGATGGGACGGTGTGGAAGGAGATTCACACTGTGTCTGACACCGGGAGTGTTTGATGGGACCGTGTAGAGGAATAATCACTCTGTGTCTGACCCCGGGAGAGTGTGATGGGACGGTGTGGAAGGAGATTCACACGGTGTCTGACACCGGGAGTGTTTGATGGGACCGTGTAGACGAATAATCACTCTGTGTCTGACACCGGGAGTGTGTGATGGTACCGTGTTGAGGAATAATCACTCTGTGTCTGACCCCGGAATAGTTTGATGTGACCGTGTAGAGGAATAATCACTCTGTGTCTGACCCCGGGAGAGGGTGATGGGATGGCGTGGAGGGACATTCACTCTGTGTCTGACCCCGGGAGTGTTTGATGGGACCGTGTAGAGGAATAATCACTCTGTGTCTGACCCCGGGAGAGTGTGATGGGACGGTGTGGAAGGAGATTCACACTGTGTCTGACACCGGGAGTGTTTGATGGGACCGTGTAGAGGAATAATCACTCTGTGTCTGACACCGGGAGTGTGTGATGGTACCGCGTAGAGGAATAATCTCTCTGCGTCTGACCCCGGGAGTGTGTGATGGGACGGTGAGGATTGAGATTCACTCTGTGTCAACCCCGGAAGGGTTTGATATGACCGTGTAGAGGAATAATGACTCTGTTTCTGACCCAGGGAGTGTTTGATGGGACCGTGTAGAGGAATAATCTCTCTGTGTCTGACACAGGGAGTGTTTGATTGTACCGTGTAGAGGAATAAACTCTCTGTGTCTGTCCCCGGGAGTGTGTGATGGAACGGTGAGGATTGAGATTCACTCTGTGTCTGACCCCGGGAGTGTTTGATGGTACCGTGTAGAGGAATAATCACTCTGTGTCTGACACCGGGAGTGTTTAATGGGACCGTGTAGAGGAATAATCACTCTGTGTCTGACCCCGGGAGAGTGTGATGGGACGGCGTGGAGGGAGACTCACTCCGTGTCTGACTCCAGCAGTGTTTGATGGGACCGTGTTGACGAATCATCCCTCTGTGTATGACCCAGGGAGTGTGTGATGGGACCGTGTGGAGAGAGATTCACTCTGTGTCTGACCCCGGGAGTGTTTCATGGGACCGTGTAGAGGAATAATCACTCTCTGTCTGACGACCGGAGTGTGTGATGGGACGGTGTGGATTGAGATTCACTCTGTGTCTGACCCCGGGAGAGTGTGATGGGCGGTGTAGAGGAATAATCACTCTGTGGTGACCCCGGGAGTGTTTGATTGGACCGGGTAGAGGAATAATCACTCTGTGTCTGACCCCGGGTGTGTATGATGGGGCGGTGTGGATTTAATTTCACTCTGTGTCTGACCCCCGGGAGCGTTTGATGGGAACGTCTAGAGGAATAATCACTCTGTGCCTGACCCCGGGAGAGGGTGATGGGATGGCGTGGAGGGACATTCACTCTGTGTCTGACCCCGGGAGTGTTTGATGGGACCGTGTAGAGGAATAATCACTCTGTGTCTGACACCGGGAGTGTGTGATGGTACCGCGTAGAGGAATAATCTCTCTGTGTCTGACCCCGGGAGTGTGTGATGGGACGGTGAGGATTGAGATTCACTCTGTGTCTGACCCCGGAAGAGTTTGATGTGACCGTGTAGAGGAATAATGACTCTGTTTCTGACCCAGGGAGTGTTTGATGGGACCGTGTAGAGGAATAATCTCTCTGTGTCTGACCCAGGGAGTGTTTGATTGTACCGTGTAGACGAATAAACTCTCTGTGTCTGTCCCCGGGAGTGTGTGATGGGACGGTGAGGATTGAGATTCACTCTGTGTCTGACCCCGGGAGTGTTTGATGGTACCGTGTAGAGGAATAACCTCTCTGTGTCTGACCCCGGGAGAGTGTGATGGGACGGTGTGGAAGGAGATTCACACTGTGTCTGACACCGGGAGTGTTTGATGGGACCGTGTAGAGGAATAATCACTCTGTGTCTGACCCCGGGAGAGTGTGATGGGACGGTGTGGAAGGAGATTCACACGGTGTCTGACACCGGGAGTGTTTGATGGGACCGTGTAGACGAATAATCACTCTGTGTCTGACACCGGGAGTGTGTGATGGTACCGTGTTGAGGAATAATCACTCTGTGTCTGACCCCGGAATAGTTTGATGTGACCGTGTAGAGGAATAATCACTCTGTGTCTGACACCGGGAGAGTGTGATGGTACCGTGTAGAGGAATAATGACTCTGTTTCTGACCCCGGGAGTGTTTGATGGGACCGTGTAGAGGAATAATCACTCTGTGTCTGACCCACGGAGCGTTTGATGGGAACGTCTAGAGGAATAATCACTCTGTGTCTGACCCAGGGAGAGTTTCATGGGGCCGTGTAGATTAATATTCACTCTGTGTCTGAACACGGGAGTGTTTGATGGGACCGTGTAGAGGAATAATCACTCTGTGTCTTACCCCGGAAGAGTTAGATGTGACCGTGTAGAGGAATAATGACTCTGTTTCTGACCCCGGGAGTGTTTGATGGGACCGTGTAGAGGAATAATCTCTCTGTGTCTGACCAGGGAGTGATTGATGGTACCGTGTAGAGGAATAATCTCTCTGTGTCTGACCCCGGGAGTGTGTGATGGGACGGTGAGGATTGAGATTCACTCTGTGTCTGACCCCGGGGGTGTTTGATGGTACCGTGTTGAGGAATAATCTCTCTGTGTCTGACCCCGGGAGTGTGTGATGGGACGCTGTGGATTGAGATTCACTCTGTGTCTGACGCCGGAAGTGTTTGATGGGACCTTGTAGTGGAAAAATCACTCTGTGTCTTACCCCCGGAGTGTTTGATGGATCCGTGTAGAGGAATAATCACTCTGTGTCTGACCCCCGGGAGCGTTTGATGGGACCGTGTAGAGGAATAATCACTCTGTGTGTGACCCCGGGAGAGTTTGATGGTGCCGTGTAGAGGAATAATCCCTATGTGTCTGACCCCGGGAGTGTTTGATGGGACCGTGTAGAGGAATAATCACTCTGTGTCTGACCCCGGGAGTGTGTGATTGGACGGTGTTGAAGGAGATTCACACTGTGTCTGACACCGGGAGTCTATGATGGTACCGTGTAGAGGAATAATCTCTCTGTGTCTGACCCCGGGAGTGAGTGATGGGACGGTGTGGAGGGAGATTCACTCTGTGTCTGAAACCGGGAGTGTGTGATGGGCAGTGTGGAGGAATAATCACTCCGTGTCTGACCCCGGGAATTTGTGACGGGACGGTGTGGACGGAGATTCACTCTGTGTCTGACCCCGGGAGTGTTTAATGGGACCGTGTAGAGGAATAATCACTCTGTGTCTGACCCCGGGAGAGTGTGATGGGACGGCGTGGAGGGAGAGTCACTCCGTGTCTGACTCCAGCAGTGTTTGATGGGACCGTGTTGAGGAATCATCCCTCTGTGTATGACCCAGGGAGTGTGTGATGGGACCGTGTGGAGGGAGATTCACTCTGTGTCTGACCCCGGGAGTGTGTGATGGGCGGTGTAGAGGAATAATCACTCTGTGTCTGACCACAGGAGTTTGTGACTGGACGGTGTGGAGGGAGATTCACTCTGTGTCTGACCCCGGGAGTGTTCCATGGGACCGTGTAGAGGAATAATCACTCTGTGTCTGACGACCGGAGTGTGTGATGGGACGGTGTGGATTGAGATTCACTCTGTGTCTGACCCCGGGAGAGTGTGATGGGCGGTGTAGAGAAATAATCACTCTGTGGTGACCCCGGGAGTGTTTGATTGGACCGGGTAGAGGAATAATCACTCTGTGTCTGACCCCGGGTGTGTATGATGGGACGGTGTGGATTTAATTTCACTCTGTGTCTGACCCCCGGGAGCGTTTGATGGGAACGTCTAGAGGAATAATAACTCTGTGTCTGACCCCGGGAGAGGGTGATGGGATGGCGTGGAGGGACATTCACTCTGTGTCTGACCCCGGGAGTGTTTGATGGGACCGTGTAGAGGAATAATCACTCTGTGTCTGACCCCGGGAGAGTGTGATGGGACGGTGTGGAAGGAGATTCACACTGTGTCTGACACCGGGAGTGTTTGATGGGACCGTGTAGAGGAATAATCACTCTGTGTCTGACACCGGGAGTGTGTGATGGTACCGCGTAGAGGAATAATCTCTCTGCGTCTGACCCCGGGAGTGTGTGATGGGACGGTGAGGATTGAGATTCACTCTGTGTCTGACCCCGGGAGTGTTTGATGTGACCGTGTAGAGGAATAATGACTCTGTGTCTGACCCCGGGAGTGTTTGATGGGAACGTCTAGAGGAATAATCATTCTGTGTCTGACCCCGGGAGAGATTGATGGTACCGTGTAGAGGAATAATCTCTCTGTGTCTGACCCCGGGAGTGAGTGATGGGAAGGTGTGGAGGGAGATTCACTCTGTGTCTGAAACCGGGAGTGTGTGATGGGCAGTGTAGAGGAAACATCAATCCGTGTCTGACCCCGGGAATTTGTCACGGGACGGTGTGGACGGAGATTCACTCTGTGTCTGACCCCGGGAGTGTTTGATGGGACCGTGTAGAGGAATAATCACTCTGTTTCTGACCGCGGGAGTGTGTGATGGGACGGTGTGGAGGGATATTCACTCTGTGTCTGAAACCGGGAGTGTGTGATGGGCAGTGTGGAGGAATAATCACTCCGTGTCTGACCCCGGGAATTTGTGACGGGACGGTGTGGACGGAGATTCACTCTGTGTCTGACCCCGGGAGTGTTTAATGGGACCGTGTAGAGGAATAATCACTCTGTGTCTGACCCCGGGAGAATGTGATGGGACGGCGTGGAGGGAGACTCACTCCGTGTCTGACTCCAGCAGTGTTTGATGGGACCGTGTTGAGGAATCATCCCTCTGTGTATGACCCAGGGAGTGTGTGATGGGACCGTGTGGAGGGAGATTCACTCTGTGTCTGAACCCGGGAGTGTGTGATGGGCGGTGTAGAGGAATAATCACTCTGTGTCTGACCCCAGGATTTTGTGACTGGACGGTGTGGAGGGAGATTCACTCTGTGTCTGACCCCGGGAGTGTTTCATGGGACCGTGTAGAGGAATAATCACTCTGTGTCTGACGACCGGAGTGTATGATGGGACGGTGTGGATTGAGATTCACTCTGTGTCTGACCCCGGGAGAGTGTGATGGGCGGTGTAGATGAATAATCACTCTGTGGTGACCCCGGGAGTGTTTGATTGGACCGGGTAGAGGAATAATCACTCTGTGTCTGACCCCGGGTGTGTATGATGGGACGGTGTGGATTTAATTTCACTCTGTGTCAGACCCCCGGGAGCGTTTGATGGGAACGTCTAGAGGAATAATCACTCTTTGTCTGAACCCGGGAGAGGGTGATGGGATGGCGTGGAGGGACATTCACTCTGTGTCTGACCCCGGGAGTGTTTGATGGGACCGTGTAGAGGAATAATCACTCTGTGTCTGACCCCGGGAGAGTGTGATGGGACGGTGTGGAAGGAGATTCACACTGTGACTGACACCGGGAGTGTTTGATGGGACCGTGTAGAGGAATAATCACTCTGTGTCTGACACCGGGAGTGTGTGATGGTACCGCGTAGAGGAATAATCTCTCTGTGTCTGACCCCGGGAGTGTGTGATTGGACGGTGAGGATTGACATTCACTCTGTGTCTGACCCCGGAAGAGTTTGATGTGACCGTGTAGAGGAATAATGACTCTGTTTCTGACCCAGGGAGTGTTTGATGGGACCGTGTAGAGGAATAATCTCTCTGTGTCTGACCCAGGGAGTGTTTGATTGTACCGTGTAGAGGAATAAACTCTCTGTGTCTGTCCCCGGGAGTGTGTGATGGGACGGTGAGGATTGAGATTCACTCTGTGTCTGACCCCGGGAGTGTTTGATGGTACCGTGTAGAGGAATAATCTCTCTGTGTCTGACCCCGGGAGAGTGTGATGGGACGGTGTGGAAGGAGATTCGCACTGTGTCTGACACCGGGAGTGTTTGATGGGACCGTGTAGAGGAATAATCACTCTGTGTCTGACCCCGGGAGAGTGTGATGGGACGGTGTGGAAGGAGATTCACACGGTGTCTGACACCGGGAGTGTTTGATGTGACCGTGTAGAGGAATAATCACTCTGTGTCTGACACCGGGAGTGTGTGATGGTACCGTGTTGAGAAATAATCACTCTGTGTCTGACCCCGGAATAGTTTGATGTGACCGTGTAGAGGAATAATCACTCTGTGTCTGACACCGGGAGAGTGTGATGGTACCGTGTAGAGGAATAATGACTCTGTTTCTGACCCGGGAGTGTTTGATGGGACCGTGTAGAGGAATAATCACTCTGTGTCTGACCCACGGAGCGTTTGATGGGAACGTCTAGAGGAATAATCACTCTGTGTCTGACCCAGGGAGCGTTTCATGGGGCCGTGTAGATTAATATTCACTCTGTGTCTGACCACGGGAGTGTTTGATGTGACCGTGTAGAGGAATAATCACTCTGAGTCTGACCCCGGGAGTGTGTGATGGGACGGTGGTGAAGGAGATTCACACTGTGTCTGACACCGGGAGTGTTTGATGGTACCGTGTGGAGGAATAATCTCTCTGTGTCTGACCCCGGAAGAGTGTGATGGGACGGTCTGGAAGGAGATTCACACTGTGTCTGACACCGGGAGTGTTTGATGGGACCGTGTAGAGGAATAATCTCTCTGTGTCTGACCCAGGGAGTGTTTGATTGTACCGTGTAGAGGAATAAACTCTCTGTGTCTGTCCCCGGGAGTGTGTGATGGAACGGTGAGGATTGAGATTCACTCTGTGTCTGACCCCGGGAGTGTTTGATGGTACCGTGTAGAGGAATAATCTCTCTGTGTCTGACCCCGGGAGAGTGTGATGGGACGGTGTGGAAGGAGATTCACACGGTGTCTGACACCGGGAGTGTTTGATGGGACCGTGTAGACGAATAATCACTCTGTGTCTGACACCGGGAGTGTGTGATGGTACCGTGTTGAGGAATAATCACTCTGTGTCTGACCCCGGAATAGTTTGATGTGACCGTGTAGAGGAATAATCACTCTGTGTCTGACCCCGGGAGAGGGTGATGGGATGGCGTGGAGGGACATTCACTCTGTGTCTGACCCCGGGAGTGTTTGATGGGACCGTGTAGAGGAATAATCACTCTGTGTCTGACCCCGGGAGAGTGTGATGGGACGGTGTGGAAGGAGATTCACACTGTGTCTGACACCGGGAGTGTTTGATGGGACCGTGTAGAGGAATAATCACTCTGTGTCTGACACCGGGAGTGTGTGATGGTACCGCGTAGAGGAATAATCTCTCTGCGTCTGACCCCGGGAGTGTGTGATGGGACGGTGAGGATTGAGATTCACTCTGTGTCAACCCCGGAAGGGTTTGATATGACCGTGTAGAGGAATAATGACTCTGTTTCTGACCCAGGGAGTGTTTGATGGGACCGTGTAGAGGAATAATCTCTCTGTGTCTGACCCAGGGAGTGTTTGATTGTACCGTGTAGAGGAATAAACTCTCTGTGTCTGTCCCCGGGAGTGTGTGATGGAACGGTGAGGATTGAGATTCACTCTGTGTCTGACCCCGGGAGTGTTTGATGGTACCGTGTAGAGGAATAATCTCTCTGTGTCTGACCCCCGGAGAGTGTGATGGGACGGTGTGGAAGGAGATTCACACTGTGTCTGACACCGGGAGTGTTTGATGGGACCGTGTAGAGGAATAATCACTCTGTGTCTGACCCCGGGAGAGTGTGATGGGACGGTGTGGAAGGAGATTCACACGGTGTCTGACACCGGGAGTGTTTGATAGGACCGTGTAGACGAATAATCACTCTGTGTCTGACACCGGGAGTGTGTGATGGTACCGTGTTGAGGAATAATCACTCTGTGTCTGACCCCGGAATAGTTTGATGTGACCGTGTAGAGGAATAATCACTCTGTGTCTGACACCGGGAGAGTGTGATGGTACCGTGTAGAGGAATAATGACTCTGTTTCTGACCCCGGGAGTGTTTGATGGGACCGTGTAGAGGAATAATCACTCTGTGTCTGACCCACGGAGCGTTTGATGGGAACGTCTAGAGGAATAATCACTCTGTGTCTGACCCAGGGAGAGTTTCATGGGGCCGTGTAGATTAATATTCACTCTGTGTCTGACCACGGGAGTGTTTGATGGGACCGTGTATAGGAATAATAACTCTGTGTCTTAACCCGGAAGAGTTTGATGTGACCGTGTAGAGGAATAATGACTCTGTTTCTGACCCAGGGAGTGTTTGATGGGACCGTGTAGAGGAATAATCTCTCTGTGTCTGACCCAGGGAGTGTTTGATTGTACCGTGTAGAGGAATAAACTCTCTGTGTCTGTCCCCGGGAGTGTGTGATGGGACGGTGAGGATTGAGATTCACACTGTGTCTGACACCGGGAGTGTTTGATGGGACCGTGTAGAGGAATAATCCCTCTGTGTCTGACACCGGGAGTGTGTGATGGTACCGTGTTGAGGAATAATCACTCTGTGTCTGACCCCGGAATAGTTTGATGTGACCGTGTAGAGGAATAATCACTCTGTGTCTGACACCGGGAGAGTGTGATGGTACCGTGTAGAGGAATAATGACTCTGTTTCTGACCCCGGGAGTGTTTGATGGGACCGTGTAGAGGAATAATCACTCTGTGTCTGACCCACGGAGCGTTTGATGGGAACGTCTAGAGGAATAATCACTCTGTGTCTGACCCAGGGAGAGTTTCATGGGGCCGTGTAGATTAATATTCACTCTGTGTCTGACCACGGGAGTGTTTGATGGGACCGTGTAGAGGAATAATCACTCTGTGTCTGACACCGGGAGAGTGTGATGGTACCGTGTAGAGGAATAATGACTCTGTTTCTGACCCACGGAGCGTTTGATGGGAACGTCTAGAGGAATAATCACTCTGTGTCTGACCCAGGGAGAGTTTCATGGGGCCGTGTAGATTAATATTCACTCTGTGTCTGACCACGGGAGTGTTTGATGGGACCGTGTATAGGAATAATCACTCTGTGTCTTACCCCGGAAGAGTTTGATGTGACCGTGTGGAGGAATAATGACTCTGTTTCTGACCCAGGGAGTGTTTGATGGGACCGTGTAGAGGAATAATCTCTCTGTGTCTGACCCCGGGAGTGTTTGATGGTATCGTGTAGAGGAATAATCTCTCTGTGTCTGACCCCGGGAGTGTTTGATGGGACCGTGTAGAGGAATAATCACTCTGTGTCTGACACCCGGGAGCGTTTGATGGGACCGTGTAGAGGAATAATCACTCCGTGTCTGACCCCGGGAGTGTGTGATGGGACGGTGTTGAAGGAGATTCACACTGTCTCTGACCCCGGGAGTGTGTGATGGTACCGTGTAGAGGAATAATCACTCTGTGTCTGACCACGGAAGAGTCTGATGTGACCTTGTAGAGGAATAATGACTCTGTGTCTGAACCCCGGGAGCGTTTGATGTGACCGTGTAGAGGAATAATCACTCTGTGTCTGACCCCGGGAGAGTTTTATGGGCTGTGTAGAGGAATAATCACTCTGTGGCTGACCCCGGGAGTGTTTGACGGTACGTGTGGAGGAATAATCTCTCTGTGTCTGACCCCGGGAGTGTGTGATGGGACGGTGGTGAAGGAGATTCACACTGTGTCTGACACAGGGAGTGTGTGATGGTACCGTGTAGAGGAATAATCACTCCGTGTCTGACCATGGAAGAGTCTGATGTGACCTTGTTGAGGAATAATGACTCTGTGTCTTACCACCGGAGTGCTTGATGGGACCGTGTAGAGGAATAATCACTCTGTGTCTGACCCCGGGAGTGTGTGATGGGACGGTTTTGAAGGAGATTCACACTGTCTCTGACCCCGGTAGTGTGTGATGGTACCGTGTAGAGGAATAATCATTCTGTGTCTGACCACGGAAGAGTCTGATGTGACCTTGTAGAGGAATAATCACTCTGCGTCTGACCCCGGGAGTGTTTGATGGTACCGTGTACAGGAATAATCTCTCTGTCTGACCCCGGGAGTGTGTGATGGGCGGTGTAGAGGAATAATCACTCCGTGTCTGACCTAGGGAGTTTGTGACGGGACGGTGTGGAGGGAGATTCACTCTGTGTCTGACCGCGGGAGTGTTTGATGGGACCGAGTAGAGGAATAATCACTCTGAGTCTGACCCCGGGAGTGTGTGTTGGGACGGTGTGGACGAAGATTCCCTTTGAGTCTGACCCCGGGAATGTTTGATGGGACCGTGTAGAGGAATAATCGCTCTGTGTCTGACCCCCGGGAGTGTTTGATGGGACCGTGTAGAGGAATAATCACTCTGTGTTTGACCACGGGAGTGTGTGTTGCGTCCGTGTAGGGGATTAATCACTCTGTGTCTGACCACGGGAGTGTGTGATGGGACGGGGTGGAGGAATAATGACTCTGTGTCTGTCCCCGGGAGTGTGTGATGGGACGGTGAGGATTGAGATTAACTCGGTGTCTGAACCCGGGAGTGTTTGATGGGACCTTGTAGTGGAATAATCACTCTGTGTCTTACCCCCGGAGTGTTTGATGGGATCGTGTAGAGAAATAATCACTCTGTGTCTGACCCCCGGGAGCGTTTGATGGGACCGTGTAGAGGAATAATCACTCCGTGTCTGACCCCGGGAGTGTGTGATGGGACGGTGTTGAAGGAGATTCACACTGTCTCTGACCCCGGGAGTGTGTGATGGTACCGTGTAGAGGAATAATCACTCTGTGTCTGACCACGGAAGAGTCTGATGTGACCTTGTAGAGGAATAATGACTCTGTGTCTGACCCCCGGGAGCGTTTGATGTGACCGTGTAGAGGAATAATCACTCTGTGTCTGACCCACGGAGCGTTTGATGGGAACGTCTAGAGGAATAATCACTCTGTGTCTCACCCAGGGAGAGTTTCATGGGGCCGTGTAGATTAATATTCACTCTGTGTCTGACCACGGGAGTGTTTGATGGGACCGTGTATAGGAATAATCACTCTGTGTCTTACCCCGGAAGAGTTTGATGTGACCGTGTAGAGGAATAATGACTCTGTTTCTGACCCAGGGAGTGTTTGATGGTATCGTGTAGAGGAATAATCTCTCTGTGTCTGACCCCGGGAGTGTTTGATGGGACCGTGTAGAGGAATAATCACTCTGTGTCTGACACCCGGGAGCGTTTGATGGGACCGTGTAGAGGAATAATCACTCCGTGTCTGACCCCGGGAGTGTGTGATGGGACGCTGTTGAAGGAGATTCACACTGTCTCTGACCCCGGGAGTGTGTGATGGTACCGTGTAGAGGAATAATCACTCTGTGTCTGACCACGGAAGAGTCTGATGTGACCTTGTAGAGGAATAATGACTCTGTGTCTGAACCCCGGGAGCGTTTGATGTGACCGTGTAGAGGAATAATCACTCTGTGTCTGACCCCGGGAGAGTTTTATGGGCTGTGTAGAGGAATAATCACTCTGTGGCTGACCCCGGGAGTGTTTGACGGTACGTGTGGAGGAATAATCTCTCTGTGTCTGACCCCGGGAGTGTGTGATGGGACGGTGGTGAAGGAGATTCACACTGTGTCTGACACAGGGAGTGTGTGATGGTACCGTGTAGAGGAATAATCACTCCGTGTCTGACCATGGAAGAGTCTGATGTGACCTTGTTGAGGAATAATGACTCTGTGTCTTACCACCGGAGTGCTTGATGGGACCGTGTAGAGGAATAATCACTCTGTGTCTGACCCCGGGAGTGTGTGATGGGACGGTTTTGAAGGAGATTCACACTGTCTCTGACCCCGGGAGTGTGTGATGGTACCGTGTAGAGGAATAATCACTCTGTGTCTGACCACGGAAGAGTCTGATGTGACCTTGTAGAGGAATAATGACTCTGTGTCTGACCCCCGGGAGCGTTTGATGTGACCGTGTAGAGGAATAATCACTCTGTGTCTGACCCACGGAGCGTTTGATGGGAACGTCTAGAGGAATAATCACTCTGTGTCTCACCCAGGGAGAGTTTCATGGGGCCGTGTAGATTAATATTCACTCTGTGTCTGACCACGGGAGTGTTTGATGGGACCGTGTATAGGAATAATCACTCTGTGTCTTACCCCGGAAGAGTTTGATGTGACCGTGTAGAGGAATAATGACTCTGTTTCTGACCCAGGGAGTGTTTGATGGTATCGTGTAGAGGAATAATCTCTCTGTGTCTGACCCAGGGAGTGTTTGATTGTACCGTGTAGAGGAATAAACTCTCTGTGTCTGTCCCCGGGAGTGTGTGATGGAACGGTGAGGATTGAGATTCACTCTGTGTCTGACCCCGGGAGTGTTTGATGGTACCGTGTAGAGGAATAATCTCTCTGTGTCTGACCCCGGGAGAGTGTGATGGGACGGTGTGGAAGGAGATTCACACGGTGTCTGACACCGGGAGTGTTTGATGGGACCGTGTAGACGAATAATCACTCTGTGTCTGACACCGGGAGTGTGTGATGGTACCGTGTTGAGGAATAATCACTCTGTGTCTGACCCCGGAATAGTTTGATGTGACCGTGTAGAGGAATAATCACTCTGTGTCTGACCCCGGGAGAGGGTGATGGGATGGCGTGGAGGGACATTCACTCTGTGTCTGACCCCGGGAGTGTTTGATGGGACCGTGTAGAGGAATAATCACTCTGTGTCTGACCCCGGGAGTGTTTGATGGGACCGTGTAGAGGAATAATCACTCTGTGTCTGACCCCGGGAGAGTGTGATGGGACGGTGTGGAAGGAGATTCACACTGTGTCTGACACCGGGAGTGTTTGATGGGACCGTGTAGAGGAATAATCACTCTGTGTCTGACACCGGGAGTGTGTGATGGTACCGCGTAGAGGAATAATCTCTCTGTGTCTGACCCAGGGAGTGTTTGATTGTACCGTGTAGAGGAATAAACTCTCTGTGTCTGTCCCCGGGAGTGTGTGATGGAACGGTGAGGATTGAGATTCACTCTGTGTCTGACCCCGGGAGTGTTTGATGGTACCGTGTAGAGGAATAATCTCTCTGTGTCTGACCCCGGGAGAGTGTGATGGGACGGTGTGGAAGGAGATTCACACGGTGTCTGACACCGGGAGTGTTTGATGGGACCGTGTAGACGAATAATCACTCTGTGTCTGACACCGGGAGAGTGTGATGGTACCGTGTTGAGGAATAATCACTCTGTGTCTGACCCCGGAATAGTTTGATGTGACCGTGTAGAGGAATAATCACTCTGTGTCTGACCCCGGGAGAGGGTGATGGGATGGCGTGGAGGGACATTCACTCTGTGTCTGACCCCGGGAGTGTTTGATGGGACCGTGTAGAGGAATAATCACTCTGTGTCTGACCCCGGGAGAGTGTGATGGGACGGTGTGGAAGGAGATTCACACTGTGTCTGACACCGGGAGTGTTTGATGGGACCGTGTAGAGGAATAATCACTCTGTGTCTGACACCGGGAGTGTGTGATGGTACCGCGTAGAGGAATAATCTCTCTGCGTCTGACCCCGGGAGTGTGTGATGGGACGGTGAGGATTGAGATTCACTCTGTGTCAACCCCGGAAGGGTTTGATATGACCGTGTAGAGGAATAATGACTCTGTTTCTGACCCAGGGAGTGTTTGATGGGACCGTGTAGAGGAATAATCTCTCTGTGTCTGACCCAGGGAGTGTTTGATTGTACCGTGTAGAGGAATAAACTCTCTGTGTCTGTCCCCGGGAGTGTGTGATGGAACGGTGAGGATTGAGATTCACTCTGTGTCTGACCCCGGGAGTGTTTGATGGTACCGTGTAGAGGAATAATCTCTCTGTGTCTGACCCCCGGAGAGTGTGATGGGACGGTGTGGAAGGAGATTCACACTGTGTCTGACACCGGGAGTGTTTGATGGGACCGTGTAGAGGAATAATCACTCTGTGTCTGACCCCGGGAGAGTGTGATGGGACGGTGTGGAAGGAGATTCACACGGTGTCTGACACCGGGAGTGTTTGATAGGACCGTGTAGACGAATAATCACTCTGTGTCTGACACCGGGAGTGTGTGATGGTACCGTGTTGAGGAATAATCACTCTGTGTCTGACCCCGGAATAGTTTGATGTGACCGTGTAGAGGAATAATCACTCTGTGTCTGACACCGGGAGAGTGTGATGGTACCGGGTAGAGGAATAATGACTCTGTTTCTGACCCCGGGAGTGTTTGATGGGACCGTGTAGAGGAATAATCACTCTGTGTCTGACCCACGGAGCGTTTGATGGGAACGTCTAGAGGAATAATCACTCTGTGTCTGACCCAGGGAGAGTTTCATGGGGCCGTGTAGATTAATATTCACTCTGTGTCTGACCACGGGAGTGTTTGATGGGACCGTGTATAGGAATAATAACTCTGTGTCTTAACCCGGAAGAGTTTGATGTGACCGTGTAGAGGAATAATGACTCTGTTTCTGACCCAGGGAGTGTTTGATGGGACCGTGTAGAGGAATAATCTCTCTGTGTCTGACCCAGGGAGTGTTTGATTGTACCGTGTAGAGGAATAAACTCTCTGTGTCTGTCCCCGGGAGTGTGTGATGGGACGGTGAGGATTGAGATTCACACTGTGTCTGACACCGGGAGTGTTTGATGGGACCGTGTAGAGGAATAATCCCTCTGTGTCTGACACCGGGAGTGTGTGATGGTACCGTGTTGAGGAATAATCACTCTGTGTCTGACCCCGGAATAGTTTGATGTGACCGTGTAGAGGAATAATCACTCTGTGTCTGACACCGGGAGAGTGTGATGGTACCGTGTAGAGGAATAATGACTCTGTTTCTGACCCCGGGAGTGTTTGATGGGACCGTGTAGAGGAATAATCACTCTGTGTCTGACCCACGGAGCGTTTGATGGGAACGTCTAGAGGAATAATCACTCTGTGTCTGACCCAGGGAGAGTTTCATGGGGCCGTGTAGATTAATATTCACTCTGTGTCTGACCACGGGAGTGTTTGATGGGACCGTGTAGAGGAATAATCACTCTGTGTCTGACACCGGGAGAGTGTGATGGTACCGTGTAGAGGAATAATGACTCTGTTTCTGACCCACGGAGCGTTTGATGGGAACGTCTAGAGGAATAATCACTCTGTGTCTGACCCAGGGAGAGTTTCATGGGGCCGTGTAGATTAATATTCACTCTGTGTCTGACCACGGGAGTGTTTGATGGGACCGTGTATAGGAATAATCACTCTGTGTCTTACCCCGGAAGAGTTTGATGTGACCGTGTGGAGGAATAATGACTCTGTTTCTGACCCAGGGAGTGTTTGATGGGACCGTGTAGAGGAATAATCTCTCTGTGTCTGACCCCGGGAGTGTTTGATGGTATCGTGTAGAGGAATAATCTCTCTGTGTCTGACCCCGGGAGTGTTTGATGGGACCGTGTAGAGGAATAATCACTCTGTGTCTGACACCCGGGAGCGTTTGATGGGACCGTGTAGAGGAATAATCACTCTGTGTCTGACCCCGGGAGAGTGTGATGGGACGGTGTGGAAGGAGATTCACACTGTGTCTGACACCGGGAGTGTTTGATGGGACCGTGTAGAGGAATAATCACTCTGTGTCTGACACCGGGAGTGTGTGATGGTACCGCGTAGAGGAATAATCTCTCTGCGTCTGACCCCGGGAGTGTGTGATGGGACGGTGAGGATTGAGATTCACTCTGTGTCAACCCCGGAAGGGTTTGATATGACCGTGTAGAGGAATAATGACTCTGTTTCTGACCCAGGGAGTGTTTGATGGGACCGTGTAGAGGAATAATCTCTCTGTGTCTGACCCAGGGAGTGTTTGATTGTACCGTGTAGAGGAATAAACTCTCTGTGTCTGTCCCCGGGAGTGTGTGATGGAACGGTGAGGATTGAGATTCACTCTGTGTCTGACCCCGGGAGTGTTTGATGGTACCGTGTAGAGGAATAATCTCTCTGTGTCTGACCCCCGGAGAGTGTGATGGGACGGTGTGGAAGGAGATTCACACTGTGTCTGACACCGGGAGTGTTTGATGGGACCGTGTAGAGGAATAATCACTCTGTGTCTGACCCCGGGAGAGTGTGATGGGACGGTGTGGAAGGAGATTCACACGGTGTCTGACACCGGGAGTGTTTGATAGGACCGTGTAGACGAATAATCACTCTGTGTCTGACACCGGGAGTGTGTGATGGTACCGTGTTGAGGAATAATCACTCTGTGTCTGACCCCGGAATAGTTTGATGTGACCGTGTAGAGGAATAATCACTCTGTGTCTGACACCGGGAGAGTGTGATGGTACCGGGTAGAGGAATAATGACTCTGTTTCTGACCCCGGGAGTGTTTGATGGGACCGTGTAGAGGAATAATCACTCTGTGTCTGACCCACGGAGCGTTTGATGGGAACGTCTAGAGGAATAATCACTCTGTGTCTGACCCAGGGAGAGTTTCATGGGGCCGTGTAGATTAATATTCACTCTGTGTCTGACCACGGGAGTGTTTGATGGGACCGTGTATAGGAATAATAACTCTGTGTCTTAACCCGGAAGAGTTTGATGTGACCGTGTAGAGGAATAATGACTCTGTTTCTGACCCAGGGAGTGTTTGATGGGACCGTGTAGAGGAATAATCTCTCTGTGTCTGACCCAGGGAGTGTTTGATTGTACCGTGTAGAGGAATAAACTCTCTGTGTCTGTCCCCGGGAGTGTGTGATGGGACGGTGAGGATTGAGATTCACACTGTGTCTGACACCGGGAGTGTTTGATGGGACCGTGTAGAGGAATAATCCCTCTGTGTCTGACACCGGGAGTGTGTGATGGTACCGTGTTGAGGAATAATCACTCTGTGTCTGACCCCGGAATAGTTTGATGTGACCGTGTAGAGGAATAATCACTCTGTGTCTGACACCGGGAGAGTGTGATGGTACCGTGTAGAGGAATAATGACTCTGTTTCTGACCCCGGGAGTGTTTGATGGGACCGTGTAGAGGAATAATCACTCTGTGTCTGACCCACGGAGCGTTTGATGGGAACGTCTAGAGGAATAATCACTCTGTGTCTGACCCAGGGAGAGTTTCATGGGGCCGTGTAGATTAATATTCACTCTGTGTCTGACCACGGGAGTGTTTGATGGGACCGTGTAGAGGAATAATCACTCTGTGTCTGACACCGGGAGAGTGTGATGGTACCGTGTAGAGGAATAATGACTCTGTTTCTGACCCACGGAGCGTTTGATGGGAACGTCTAGAGGAATAATCACTCTGTGTCTGACCCAGGGAGAGTTTCATGGGGCCGTGTAGATTAATATTCACTCTGTGTCTGACCACGGGAGTGTTTGATGGGACCGTGTATAGGAATAATCACTCTGTGTCTTACCCCGGAAGAGTTTGATGTGACCGTGTGGAGGAATAATGACTCTGTTTCTGACCCAGGGAGTGTTTGATGGGACCGTGTAGAGGAATAATCTCTCTGTGTCTGACCCCGGGAGTGTTTGATGGTATCGTGTAGAGGAATAATCTCTCTGTGTCTGACCCCGGGAGTGTTTGATGGGACCGTGTAGAGGAATAATCACTCTGTGTCTGACACCCGGGAGCGTTTGATGGGACCGTGTAGAGGAATAATCACTCCGTGTCTGACCCCGGGAGTGTGTGATGGGACGGTGTTGAAGGAGATTCACACTGTCTCTGACCCCGGGAGTGTGTGATGGTACCGTGTAGAGGAATAATCACTCTGTGTCTGACCACGGAAGAGTCTGATGTGACCTTGTAGAGGAATAATGACTCTGTGTCTGAACCCCGGGAGCGTTTGATGTGACCGTGTAGAGGAATAATCACTCTGTGTCTGACCCCGGGAGAGTTTTATGGGCTGTGTAGAGGAATAATCACTCTGTGGCTGACCCCGGGAGTGTTTGACGGTACGTGTGGAGGAATAATCTCTCTGTGTCTGACCCCGGGAGTGTGTGATGGGACGGTGGTGAAGGAGATTCACACTGTGTCTGACACAGGGAGTGTGTGATGGTACCGTGTAGAGGAATAATCACTCCGTGTCTGACCATGGAAGAGTCTGATGTGACCTTGTTGAGGAATAATGACTCTGTGTCTTACCACCGGAGTGCTTGATGGGACCGTGTAGAGGAATAATCACTCTGTGTCTGACCCCGGGAGTGTGTGATGGGACGGTTTTGAAGGAGATTCACACTGTCTCTGACCCCGGTAGTGTGTGATGGTACCGTGTAGAGGAATAATCATTCTGTGTCTGACCACGGAAGAGTCTGATGTGACCTTGTAGAGGAATAATCACTCTGCGTCTGACCCCGGGAGTGTTTGATGGTACCGTGTACAGGAATAATCTCTCTGTCTGACCCCGGGAGTGTGTGATGGGCGGTGTAGAGGAATAATCACTCCGTGTCTGACCTAGGGAGTTTGTGACGGGACGGTGTGGAGGGAGATTCACTCTGTGTCTGACCCCGGGAGTGTTTGATGGGACCGAGTAGAGGAATAATCACTCTGAGTCTGACCCCGGGAGTGTGTGTTGGGACGGTGTGGACGAAGATTCCCTTTGAGTCTGACCCCGGGAATGTTTGATGGGACCGTGTAGAGGAATAATCGCTCTGTGTCTGACCCCCGGGAGTGTTTGATGGGACCGTGTAGAGGAATAATCACTCTGTGTTTGACCACGGGAGTGTGTGTTGCGTCCGTGTAGGGGATTAATCACTCTGTGTCTGACCACGGGAGTGTGTGATGGGACGGGGTGGAGGAATAATGACTCTGTGTCTGTCCCCGGGAGTGTGTGATGGGACGGTGAGGATTGAGATTAACTCGGTGTCTGACCCCGGGAGTGTTTGATGGGACCTTGTAGTGGAATAATCACTCTGTGTCTTACCCCCGGAGTGTTTGATGGGATCGTGTAGAGAAATAATCACTCTGTGTCTGACCCCCGGGAGCGTTTGATGGGACCGTGTAGAGGAATAATCACTCCGTGTCTGACCCCGGGAGTGTGTGATGGGACGGTGTTGAAGGAGATTCACACTGTCTCTGACCCCGGGAGTGTGTGATGGTACCGTGTAGAGGAATAATCACTCTGTGTCTGACCACGGAAGAGTCTGATGTGACCTTGTAGAGGAATAATGACTCTGTGTCTGACCCCCGGGAGCGTTTGATGTGACCGTGTAGAGGAATAATCACTCTGTGTCTGACCCACGGAGCGTTTGATGGGAACGTCTAGAGGAATAATCACTCTGTGTCTCACCCAGGGAGAGTTTCATGGGGCCGTGTAGATTAATATTCACTCTGTGTCTGACCACGGGAGTGTTTGATGGGACCGTGTATAGGAATAATCACTCTGTGTCTTACCCCGGAAGAGTTTGATGTGACCGTGTAGAGGAATAATGACTCTGTTTCTGACCCAGGGAGTGTTTGATGGTATCGTGTAGAGGAATAATCTCTCTGTGTCTGACCCCGGGAGTGTTTGATGGGACCGTGTAGAGGAATAATCACTCTGTGTCTGACACCCGGGAGCGTTTGATGGGACCGTGTAGAGGAATAATCACTCCGTGTCTGACCCCGGGAGTGTGTGATGGGACGGTGTTGAAGGAGATTCACACTGTCTCTGACCCCGGGAGTGTGTGATGGTACCGTGTAGAGGAATAATCACTCTGTGTCTGACCACGGAAGAGTCTGATGTGACCTTGTAGAGGAATAATGACTCTGTGTCTGAACCCCGGGAGCGTTTGATGTGACCGTGTAGAGGAATAATCACTCTGTGTCTGACCCCGGGAGAGTTTTATGGGCTGTGTAGAGGAATAATCACTCTGTGGCTGACCCCGGGAGTGTTTGACGGTACGTGTGGAGGAATAATCTCTCTGTGTCTGACCCCGGGAGTGTGTGATGGGACGGTGGTGAAGGAGATTCACACTGTGTCTGACACAGGGAGTGTGTGATGGTACCGTGTAGAGGAATAATCACTCCGTGTCTGACCATGGAAGAGTCTGATGTGACCTTGTTGAGGAATAATGACTCTGTGTCTTACCACCGGAGTGCTTGATGGGACCGTGTAGAGGAATAATCACTCTGTGTCTGACCCCGGGAGTGTGTGATGGGACGGTTTTGAAGGAGATTCACACTGTCTCTGACCCCGGGAGTGTGTGATGGTACCGTGTAGAGGAATAATCATTCTGTGTCTGACCACGGAAGAGTCTGATGTGACCTTGTAGAGGAATAATCACTCTGCGTCTGACCCCGGGAGTGTTTGATGGTACCGTGTACAGGAATAATCTCTCTGTCTGACCCCGGGAGTGTGTGATGGGCGGTGTAGAGGAATAATCACTCCGTGTCTGACCTAGGGAGTTTGTGACGGGACGGTGTGGAGGGAGATTCACTCTGTGTCTGACCCCGGGAGTGTTTCATGGGACCGAGTAGAGGAATAATCACTCTGAGTCTGACCCCGGGAGTGTGTGTTGGGACGGTGTGGACGAAGATTCCCTTTGAGTCTGACCCCGGGAATGTTTGATGGGACCGTGTAGAGGAATAATCGCTCTGTGCCTGACCCCCGGGAGTGTTTGATGGGACCGTGTAGAGGAATAATCACTCTGTGTTTGACCACGGGAGTGTGTGTTGCGACCGTGTAGGGGATTAATCACTCTGTGTCTGACCACGGGAGTGTGTGATGGGACGGGGTGGAGGAATAATGACTCTGTGTCTGTCCCCGGGAGTGTGTGATGGGACGGTGAGGATTGAGATTAACTCGGTGTCTGATCCCGGGAGTGTTTGATGGGACCTTGTAGTGGAATAATCACTGTGTCTTACCCCCGGAGTGTTTGATGGGATCGTGTAGAGAAATAATCACACTGTGTCTGACCCCCGGGAGCGTTTGATGGGACCGTGTAGAGGAATAATCACTCCGTGTCTGACCCCGGGAGTGTGTGATGGGACGGTGTTGAAGGAGATTCACACTGTCTCTGACCCCGGGAGTGTGTGATGGTACCGTGTAGAGGAATAATCACTCTGTGTCTGACCACGGAAGAGTCTGATGTGACCTTGTAGAGGAATAATGACTCTGTGTCTGACCCCCGGGAGCGTTTGATGTGACCGTGTAGAGGAATAATCACTCTGTGTCTGACCCACGGAGCGTTTGATGGGAACGTCTAGAGGAATAATCACTCTGTGTCTCACCCAGGGAGAGTTTCATGGGGCCGTGTAGATTAATATTCACTCTGTGTCTGACCACGGGAGTGTTTGATGGGACCGTGTATAGGAATAATCACTCTGTGTCTTACCCCGGAAGAGTTTGATGTGACCGTGTAGAGGAATAATGACTCTGTTTCTGACCCAGGGAGTGTTTGATGGGACCGTGTAGAGGAATAATCTCTTTGTGTCTGACCCCGGGAGTGTGTGATGGGACGGTGGTGAAGGAGATTCACACTGTGTCTGACACAGGGAGTGTGTGATGGTACCGTGTAGAGGAATAATCACTCCGTGTCTGACCACGGAAGAGTCTGATGTGACCTTGTTGAGGAATAATGACTCTGTGTCTTACCACAGGAGTGCTTGATGGGACCGTGTAGAGGAATAATCAATCTGTGTCTGACCCCCGGGAGCGTTTGATGGGACCGTGTAGAGGAATAATCACTCTGTGTCTGACCCCGGGAGAGTGTGATGGGACCGTGTAGAGGAATAATCTCTCTGTGTCTGACCCAGGGAGTGTTTGATTGTACCGTGTAGAGGAATAAACTCTCTGTGTCTGACACCGGGAGTGTGTGATGGAACGGTGAGGATTGAGATTCACTCTGTGTCTGACCCCGGGAGTGTTTGATGGTACCGTGTAGAGGAATAATCTCTCTGTGTCTGACCCCCGGAGAGTGTGATGGGACGGTGTGGAAGGAGATTCACACTGTGTCTGACACCGGGAGTGTTTGATGGGACCGTGTAGAGGAATAATCACTCTGTGTCTGACCCCGGGAGAGTGTGATGGGACGGTGTGGAAGGAGATTCACACGGTGTCTGACACCGGGAGTGTTTGATGGGACCGTGTAGACGAATAATCACTCTGTGTCTGACACCGGGAGTGTGTGATGGTACCGTGTTGAGGAATAATCACTCTGTGTCTGACCCCGGAATAGTTTGATGTGACCGTGTAGAGGAATAATCACTCTGTGTCTGACACCGGGAGAGTGTGATGGTACCGTGTAGAGGAATAATGACTCTGTTTCTGAACCCGGGAGTGTTTGATGGGACCGTGTAGAGGAATAATCACTCTGTGTCTGACCCACGGAGCGTTTGATGGGAACGTCTAGACGAATAATCACTCTGTGTCTGACCCAGGGAGAGTTTCATGGGGCCGTGTAGATTAATATTCACTCTGTGTCTGACCACGGGAGTGTTTGATGGGACCGTGTATAGGAATAATCACTCTGTGTCTTACCCCGGAAGAGTTTGATGTGACCGTGTAGAGGAATAATGACTCTGTTTCTGACCCAGGGAGTGTTTGATGGGACCGTGTAGAGGAATAATCTCTCTGTGTCTGACCCCGGGAGTGTTTGATGGTATCGTGTAGAGGAATAATCTCTCTGTGTCTGACCCCGGGAGTGTTTGATGGGACCGTGTAGAGGAATAATCACTCTGTGTCTGACACCCGGGAGCGTTTGATGGGACCGTGTAGAGGAATAATCACTCCGTGTCTGACCCCGGGAGTGTGTGATGGGACGGTGTTGAAGGAGATTCACACTGTCTCTGACCCCGGGAGTGTGTGATGGTACCGTGTAGAGGAATAATCACTCTGTGTCTGACCACGGAAGAGTCTGATGTGACCTTGTAGAGGAATAATGACTCTGTGTCTGAACCCCGGGAGCGTTTGATGTGACCGTGTAGAGGAATAATCACTCTGTGTCTGACCCCGGGAGAGTTTTATGGGCTGTGTAGAGGAATAATCACTCTGTGGCTGACCCCGGGAGTGTTTGACGGTACGTGTGGAGGAATAATCTCTCTGTGTCTGACCCCGGGAGTGTGCGATGGGACGGTGGTGAAGGAGATTCACACTGTGTCTGACACAGGGAGTGTGTGATGGTACCGTGTAGAGGAATAATCACTCCGTGTCTGACCATGGAAGAGTCTGATGTGACCTTGTTGAGGAATAATGACTCTGTGTCTTACCACCGGAGTGCTTGATGGGACCGTGTAGAGGAATAATCACTCTGTGTCTGACCCCGGGAGTGTGTGATGGGACGGTTTTGAAGGAGATTCACACTGTCTCTGACCCCGGTAGTGTGTGATGGTACCGTGTAGAGGAATAATCATTCTGTGTCTGAACACGGAAGAGTCTGATGTGACCTTGTAGAGGAATAATCACTCTGCGTCTGACCCCGGGAGTGTTTGATGGTACCGTGTACAGGAATAATCTCTCTGTCTGACCCCGGGAGTGTGTGATGGGCGGTGTAGAGGAATAATCACTCCGTGTCTGACCTAGGGAGTTTGTGACGGGACGGTGTGGAGGGAGATTCACTCTGTGTCTGACCCCGGGAGTGTTTGATGGGACCGAGTAGAGGAATAATCACTCTGAGTCTGACCCCGGGAGTGTGTGTTGGGACGGTGTGGACGAAGATTCCCTTTGAGTCTGACCCCGGGAATGTTTGATGGGACCGTGTAGAGGAATAATCGCTCTGTGTCTGACCCCCGGGAGTGTTTGATGGGACCGTGTAGAGGAATAATCACTCTGTGTTTGACCACGGGAGTGTGTGTTGCGTCCGTGTAGGGGATTAATCACTCTGTGTCTGACCACGGGAGTGTGTGATGGGACGGGGTGGAGGAATAATGACTCTGTGTCTGTCCCCGGGAGTGTGTGATGGGACGGTGAGGATTGAGATTAACTCGGTGTCTGACCCCGGGAGTGTTTGATGGGACCTTGTAGTGGAATAATCACTCTGTGTCTTACCCCCGGAGTGTTTGATGGGATCGTGTAGAGAAATAATCACTCTGTGTCTGACCCCCGGGAGCGTTTGATGGGACCGTGTAGAGGAATAATCACTCCGTGTCTGACCCCGGGAGTGTGTGATGGGACGGTGTTGAAGGAGATTCACACTGTCTCTGACCCCGGGAGTGTGTGATGGTACCGTGTAGAGGAATAATCACTCTGTGTCTGACCACGGAAGAGTCTGATGTGACCTTGTAGAGGAATAATGACTCTGTGTCTGACCCCCGGGAGCGTTTGATGTGACCGTGTAGAGGAATAATCACTCTGTGTCTGACCCACGGAGCGTTTGATGGGAACGTCTAGAGGAATAATCACTCTGTGTCTCACCCAGGGAGAGTTTCATGGGGCCGTGTAGATTAATATTCACTCTGTGTCTGACCACGGGAGTGTTTGATGGGACCGTGTATAGGAATAATCACTCTGTGTCTTACCCCGGAAGAGTTTGATGTGACCGTGTAGAGGAATAATGACTCTGTTTCTGACCCAGGGAGTGTTTGATGGTATCGTGTAGAGGAATAATCTCTCTGTGTCTGACCCCGGGAGTGTTTGATGTGACCGTGTAGAGGAATAATCACTCTGTGTCTGACCCACGGAGCGTTTGATGGGAACGTCTAGAGGAATAATCACTCTGTGTCTCACCCAGGGAGAGTTTCATGGGGCCGTGTAGATTAATATTCACTCTGTGTCTTACCCCGGAAGAGTTTGATGTGACCGTGTAGAGGAATAATGACTCTGTTTCTGACCCAGGGAGTGTTTGATGGTATCGTGTAGAGGAATAATCTCTCTGTGTCTGACCCCGGGAGTGTTTGATGGGACCGTGTAGAGGAATAATCACTCTGTGTCTGACACCCGGGAGCGTTTGATGGGACCGTGTAGAGGAATAATCACTCCGTGTCTGACCCCGGGAGTGTGTGATGGGACGGTGTTGAAGGAGATTCACACTGTCTCTGACCCCGGGAGTGTGTGATGGTACCGTGTAGAGGAATAATCACTCTGTGTCTGACCACGGAAGAGTCTGATGTGACCTTGTAGAGGAATAATGACTCTGTGTCTGACCCCCGGGAGCGTTTGATGTGACCGTGTAGAGGAATAATCACTCTGTGTCTGACCCACGGAGCGTTTGATGGGAACGTCTAGAGGAATAATCACTCTGTGTCTCACCCAGGGAGAGTTTCATGGGGCCGTGTAGATTAATATTCACTCTGTGTCTGACCACGGGAGTGTTTGATGGGACCGTGTATAGGAATAATCACTCTGTGTCTTACCCCGGAAGAGTTTGATGTGACCGTGTAGAGGAATAATGACTCTGTTTCTGACCCAGGGAGTGTTTGATGGTATCGTGTAGAGGAATAATCTCTCTGTGTCTGACCCCGGGAGTGTTTGATGGGACCGTGTAGAGGAATAATCACTCTGTGTCTGACACCCGGGAGCGTTTGATGGGACCGTGTAGAGGAATAATCACTCCGTGTCTGACCCCGGGAGTGTGTGATGGGACGGTGTTGAAGGAGATTCACACTGTCTCTGACCCCGGGAGTGTGTGATGGTACCGTGTAGAGGAATAATCACTCTGTGTCTGACCACGGAAGAGTCTGATGTGACCTTGTAGAGGAATAATGACTCTGTGTCTGAACCCCGGGAGCGTTTGATGTGACCGTGTAGAGGAATAATCACTCTGTGTCTGACCCCGGGAGAGTTTTATGGGCTGTGTAGAGGAATAATCACTCTGTGGCTGACCCCGGGAGTGTTTGACGGTACGTGTGGAGGAATAATCTCTCTGTGTCTGACCCCGGGAGTGTGTGATGGGACGGTGGTGAAGGAGATTCACACTGTGTCTGACACAGGGAGTGTGTGATGGTACCGTGTAGAGGAATAATCACTCCGTGTCTGACCATGGAAGAGTCTGATGTGACCTTGTTGAGGAATAATGACTCTGTGTCTTACCACCGGAGTGCTTGATGGGACCGTGTAGAGGAATAATCACTCTGTGTCTGACCCCGGGAGTGTGTGATGGGACGGTTTTGAAGGAGATTCACACTGTCTCTGACCCCGGGAGTGTGTGATGGTACCGTGTAGAGGAATAATCACTCTGTGTCTGACCACGGAAGAGTCTGATGTGACCTTGTAGAGGAATAATGACTCTGTGTCTGACCCCCGGGAGCGTTTGATGTGACCGTGTAGAGGAATAATCACTCTGTGTCTGACCCACGGAGCGTTTGATGGGAACGTCTAGAGGAATAATCACTCTGTGTCTCACCCAGGGAGAGTTTCATGGGGCCGTGTAGATTAATATTCACTCTGTGTCTGACCACGGGAGTGTTTGATGGGACCGTGTATAGGAATAATCACTCTGTGTCTTACCCCGGAAGAGTTTGATGTGACCGTGTAGAGGAATAATGACTCTGTTTCTGACCCAGGGAGTGTTTGATGGTATCGTGTAGAGGAATAATCTCTCTGTGTCTGACCCCGGGAGTGTTTGATGGGACCGTGTAGAGGAATAATCACTCTGTGTCTGACACCCGGGAGCGTTTGATGGGACCGTGTAGAGGAATAATCACTCCGTGTCTGACCCCGGGAGTGTGTGATGGGACGGTGTTGAAGGAGATTCACACTGTCTCTGACCCCGGGAGTGTGTGATGGTACCGTGTAGAGGAATAATCACTCTGTGTCTGACCACGGAAGAGTCTGATGTGACCTTGTAGAGGAATAATGACTCTGTGTCTGAACCCCGGGAGCGTTTGATGTGACCGTGTAGAGGAATAATCACTCTGTGTCTGACCCCGGGAGAGTTTTATGGGCTGTGTAGAGGAATAATCACTCTGTGGCTGACCCCGGGAGTGTTTGACGGTACGTGTGGAGGAATAATCTCTCTGTGTCTGACCCCGGGAGTGTGTGATGGGACGGTGGTGAAGGAGATTCACACTGTGTCTGACACAGGGAGTGTGTGATGGTACCGTGTAGAGGAATAATCACTCCGTGTCTGACCATGGAAGAGTCTGATGTGACCTTGTTGAGGAATAATGACTCTGTGTCTTACCACCGGAGTGCTTGATGGGACCGTGTAGAGGAATAATCACTCTGTGTCTGACCCCGGGAGTGTGTGATGGGACGGTTTTGAAGGAGATTCACACTGTCTTTGACCCCGGGAGTGTGTGATGGTACCGTGTAGAGGAATAATCATTCTGTGTCTGACCACGGAAGAGTCTGATGTGACCTTGTAGAGGAATAATCACTCTGCGTCTGACCCCGGGAGTGTTTGATGGTACCGTGTACAGGAATAATCTCTCTGTCTGACCCCGGGAGTGTGTGATGGGCGGTGTAGAGGAATAATCACTCCGTGTCTGACCTAGGGAGTTTGTGACGGGACGGTGTGGAGGGAGATTCACTCTGTGTCTGACCCCGGGAGTGTTTGATGGGACCGAGTAGAGGAATAATCACTCTGAGTCTGACCCCGGGAGTGTGTGTTGGGACGGTGTGGACGAAGATTCCCTTTGAGTCTGACCCCGGGAATGTTTGATGGGACCGTGTAGAGGAATAATCGCTCTGTGCCTGACCCCCGGGAGTGTTTGATGGGACCGTGTAGAGGAATAATCACTCTGTGTTTGACCACGGGAGTGTGTGTTGCGACCGTGTAGGGGATTAATCACTCTGTGTCTGACCACGGGAGTGTGTGATGGGACGGGGTGGAGGAATAATGACTCTGTGTCTGTCCCCGGGAGTGTGTGATGGGACGGTGAGGATTGAGATTAACTCGGTGTCTGATCCCGGGAGTGTTTGATGGGACCTTGTAGTGGAATAATCACTGTGTCTTACCCCCGGAGTGTTTGATGGGATCGTGTAGAGAAATAATCACTCTGTGTCTGACCCCCGGGAGCGTTTGATGGGACCGTGTAGAGGAATAATCACTCCGTGTCTGACCCCGGGAGTGTGTGATGGGACGGTGTTGAAGGAGATTCACACTGTCTCTGACCCCGGGAGTGTGTGATGGTACCGTGTAGAGGAATAATCACTCTGTGTCTGACCACGGAAGAGTCTGATGTGACCTTGTAGAGGAATAATGACTCTGTGTCTGACCCCCGGGAGCGTTTGATGTGACCGTGTAGAGGAATAATCACTCTGTGTCTGACCCACGGAGCGTTTGATGGGAACGTCTAGAGGAATAATCACTCTGTGTCTCACCCAGGGAGAGTTTCATGGGGCCGTGTAGATTAATATTCACTCTGTGTCTGACCACGGGAGTGTTTGATGGGACCGTGTATAGGAATAATCACTCTGTGTCTTACCCCGGAAGAGTTTGATGTGACCGTGTAGAGGAATAATGACTCTGTTTCTGACCCAGGGAGTGTTTGATGGGACCGTGTAGAGGAATAATCTCTTTGTGTCTGACCCCGGGAGTGTGTGATGGGACGGTGGTGAAGGAGATTCACACTGTGTCTGACACAGGGAGTGTGTGATGGTACCGTGTAGAGGAATAATCACTCCGTGTCTGACCACGGAAGAGTCTGATGTGACCTTGTTGAGGAATAATGACTCTGTGTCTTACCACAGGAGTGCTTGATGGGACCGTGTAGAGGAATAATCAATCTGTGTCTGACCCCCGGGAGCGTTTGATGGGACCGTGTAGAGGAATAATCACTCTGTGTCTGACCCCGGGAGAGTGTGATGGGACCGTGTAGAGGAATAATCTCTCTGTGTCTGACCCAGGGAGTGTTTGATTGTACCGTGTAGAGGAATAAACTCTCTGTGTCTGACACCGGGAGTGTGTGATGGAACGGTGAGGATTGAGATTCACTCTGTGTCTGACCCCGGGAGTGTTTGATGGTACCGTGTAGAGGAATAATCTCTCTGTGTCTGACCCCCGGAGAGTGTGATGGGACGGTGTGGAAGGAGATTCACACTGTGTCTGACACCGGGAGTGTTTGATGGGACCGTGTAGAGGAATAATCACTCTGTGTCTGACCCCGGGAGAGTGTGATGGGACGGTGTGGAAGGAGATTCACACGGTGTCTGACACCGGGAGTGTTTGATGGGACCGTGTAGACGAATAATCACTCTGTGTCTGACACCGGGAGTGTGTGATGGTACCGTGTTGAGGAATAATCACTCTGTTTCTGACCCCGGAATAGTTTGATGTGACCGTGTAGAGGAATAATCACTCTGTGTCTGACCCACGGAGCGTTTGATGGGAACGTCTAGACGAATAATCACTCTGTGTCTGACCCAGGGAGAGTTTCATGGGGCCGTGTAGATTAATATTCACTCTGTGTCTGACCACGGGAGTGTTTGATGGGACCGTGTATAGGAATAATCACTCTGTGTCTTACCCCGGAAGAGTTTGATGTGACCGTGTAGAGGAATAATGACTCTGTTTCTGACCCAGGGAGTGTTTGATGGGACCGTGTAGAGGAATAATCTCTCTGTGTCTGACCCCGGGAGTGTTTGATGGTATCGTGTAGAGGAATAATCTCTCTGTGTCTGACCCCGGGAGTGTTTGATGGGACCGTGTAGAGGAATAATCACTCTGTGTCTGACACCCGGGAGCGTTTGATGGGACCGTGTAGAGGAATAATCACTCCGTGTCTGACCCCGGGAGTGTGTGATGGGACGGTGTTGAAGGAGATTCACACTGTCTCTGACCCCGGGAGTGTGTGATGGTACCGTGTAGAGGAATAATCACTCTGTGTCTGACCACGGAAGAGTCTGATGTGACCTTGTAGAGGAATAATGACTCTGTGTCTGAACCCCGGGAGCGTTTGATGTGACCGTGTAGAGGAATAATCACTCTGTGTCTGACCCCGGGAGAGTTTTATGGGCTGTGTAGAGGAATAATCACTCTGTGGCTGACCCCGGGAGTGTTTGACGGTACGTGTGGAGGAATAATCTCTCTGTGTCTGACCCCGGGAGTGTGTGATGGGACGGTGGTGAAGGAGATTCACACTGTGTCTGACACAGGGAGTGTGTGATGGTACCGTGTAGAGGAATAATCACTCCGTGTCTGACCATGGAAGAGTCTGATGTGACCTTGTTGAGGAATAATGACTCTGTGTCTTACCACCGGAGTGCTTGATGGGACCGTGTAGAGGAATAATCACTCTGTGTCTGACCCCGGGAGTGTGTGATGGGACGGTTTTGAAGGAGATTCACACTGTCTCTGACCCCGGTAGTGTGTGATGGTACCGTGTAGAGGAATAATCATTCTGTGTCTGAACACGGAAGAGTCTGATGTGACCTTGTAGAGGAATAATCACTCTGCGTCTGACCCCGGGAGTGTTTGATGGTACCGTGTACAGGAATAATCTCTCTGTCTGACCCCGGGAGTGTGTGATGGGCGGTGTAGAGGAATAATCACTCCGTGTCTGACCTAGGGAGTTTGTGACGGGACGGTGTGGAGGGAGATTCACTCTGTGTCTGACCCCGGGAGTGTTTGATGGGACCGAGTAGAGGAATAATCACTCTGAGTCTGACCCCGGGAGTGTGTGTTGGGACGGTGTGGACGAAGATTCCCTTTGAGTCTGACCCCGGGAATGTTTGATGGGACCGTGTAGAGGAATAATCGCTCTGTGTCTGACCCCTGGGAGTGTTTGATGGGACCGTGTAGAGGAATAATCACTCTGTGTTTGACCACGGGAGTGTGTGTTGCGTCCGTGTAGGGGATTAATCACTCTGTGTCTGACCACGGGAGTGTGTGATGGGACGGGGTGGAGGAATAATGACTCTGTGTCTGTCCCCGGGAGTGTGTGATGGGACGGTGAGGATTGAGATTAACTCGGTGTCTGACCCCGGGAGTGTTTGATGGGACCTTGTAGTGGAATAATCACTCTGTGTCTTACCCCCGGAGTGTTTGATGGGATCGTGTAGAGAAATAATCACTCTGTGTCTGACCCCCGGGAGCGTTTGATGGGACCGTGTAGAGGAATAATCACTCCGTGTCTGACCCCGGGAGTGTGTGATGGGACGGTGTTGAAGGAGATTCACACTGTCTCTGACCCCGGGAGTGTGTGATGGTACCGTGTAGAGGAATAATCACTCTGTGTCTGACCACGGAAGAGTCTGATGTGACCTTGTAGAGGAATAATGACTCTGTGTCTGACCCCCGGGAGCGTTTGATGTGACCGTGTAGAGGAATAATCACTCTGTGTCTGACCCACGGAGCGTTTGATGGGAACGTCTAGAGGAATAATCACTCTGTGTCTGACACCCGGGAGCGTTTGATGGGACCGTGTAGAGGAATAATCACTCCGTGTCTGACCCCGGGAGTGTGTGATGGGACGGTGTTGAAGGAGATTCACACTGTCTCTGACCCCGGGAGTGTGTGATGGTACCGTGTAGAGGAATAATCACTCTGTGTCTGACCACGGAAGAGTCTGATGTGACCTTGTAGAGGAATAATGACTCTGTGTCTGAACCCCGGGAGCGTTTGATGTGACCGTGTAGAGGAATAATCACTCTGTGTCTGACCCCGGGAGAGTTTTATGGGCTGTGTAGAGGAATAATCACTCTGTGGCTGACCCCGGGAGTGTTTGACGGTACGTGTGGAGGAATAATCTCTCTGTGTCTGACCCCGGGAGTGTGTGATGGGACGGTGGTGAAGGAGATTCACACTGTGTCTGACACAGGGAGTGTGTGATGGTACCGTGTAGAGGAATAATCACTCCGTGTCTGACCATGGAAGAGTCTGATGTGACCTTGTTGAGGAATAATGACTCTGTGTCTTACCACCGGAGTGCTTGATGGGACCGTGTAGAGGAATAATCACTCTGTGTCTGACCCCGGGAGTGTGTGATGGGACGGTTTTGAAGGAGATTCACACTGTCTCTGACCCCGGGAGTGTGTGATGGTACCGTGTAGAGGAATAATCATTCTGTGTCTGACCACGGAAGAGTCTGATGTGACCTTGTAGAGGAATAATCACTCTGCGTCTGACCCCGGGAGTGTTTGATGGTACCGTGTACAGGAATAATCTCTCTGTCTGACCCCGGGAGTGTGTGATGGGCGGTGTAGAGGAATAATCACTCCATGTCTGACCTAGGGAGTTTGTGACGGGACGGTGTGGAGGGAGATTCACTCTGTGTCTGACCCCGGGAGTGTTTGATGGGACCGAGTAGAGGAATAATCACTCTGAGTCTGACCCCGGGAGTGTGTGTTGGGACGGTGTGGACGAAGATTCCCTTTGAGTCTGACCCCGGGAATGTTTGATGGGACCGTGTAGAGGAATAATCGCTCTGTGTCTGACCCCCGGGAGTGTTTGATGGGACCGTGTAGAGGAATAATCACTCTGTGTTTGACCACGGGAGTGTGTGTTGCGACCGTGTAGGGGATTAATCACTCTGTGTCTGACCACGGGAGTGTGTGATGGGACGGGGTGGAGGAATAATGACTCTGTGTCTGTCCCCGGGAGTGTGTGATGGGACGGTGAGGATTGAGATTAACTCGGTGTCTGATCCCGGGAGTGTTTGATGGGACCTTGTAGTGGAATAATCACTGTGTCTTACCCCCGGAGTGTTTGATGGGATCGTGTAGAGAAATAATCACTCTGTGTCTGACCCCCGGGAGCGTTTGATGGGACCGTGTAGAGGAATAATCACTCCGTGTCTGACCCCGGGAGTGTGTGATGGGACGGTGTTGAAGGAGATTCACACTGTCTCTGACCCCGGGAGTGTGTGATGGTACCGTGTAGAGGTATAATCACTCTGTGTCTGACCACGGAAGAGTCTGATGTGACCTTGTAGAGGAATAATGACTCTGTGTCTGACCCCCGGGAGCGTTTGATGTGACCGTGTAGAGGAATAATCACTCTGTGTCTGACCCACGGAGCGTTTGATGGGAACGTCTAGAGGAATAATCACTCTGTGTCTCACCCAGGGAGAGTTTCATGGGGCCGTGTAGATTAATATACACTCTGTGTCTGACCACGGGAGTGTTTGATGGGACCGTGTATAGGAATAATCACTCTGTGTCTTACCCCGGAAGAGTTTGGTGTGACCGTGTAGAGGAATAATGACTCTGTTTCTGACCCAGGGAGTGTTTGATGGGACCGTGTAGAGGAATAATCTCTCTGTGTCTGACCCCGGGAGTGTGTGATGGGACGGTGGTGAAGGAGATTCACACTGTGTCTGACACAGGGAGTGTGTGATGGTACCGTGTAGAGGAATAATCACTCCGTGTCTGACCACGGAAGAGTCTGATGTGACCTTGTTGAGGAATAATGACTCTGTGTCTTACCACAGGAGTGCTTGATGGGACCGTGTAGAGGAATAATCAATCTGTGTCAGACCCCCGGGAGCGTTTGATGGGACCGTGTAGAGGAATAATCACTCTGTGTCTGACCCCGGGAGAGTGTGATGGGACCGTGTAGAGGAATAATCTCTCTGTGTCTGACCCAGGGAGTGTTTGATTGTACCGTGTAGAGGAATAAACTCTCTGTGTCTGACACCGGGAGTGTGTGATGGAACGGTGAGGATTGAGATTCACTCTGTGTCTGACCCCGGGAGTGTTTGATGGTACCGTGTAGAGGAATAATCTCTCTGTGTCTGACCCCCGGAGAGTGTGATGGGACGGTGTGGAAGGAGATTCACACTGTGTCTGACACCGGGAGTGTTTGATGGGACCGTGTAGAGGAATAATCACTCTGTGTCTGACCCCGGGAGAGTGTGATGGGACGGTGTGGAAGGAGATTCACACGGTGTCTGACACCGGGAGTGTTTGATGGGACCGTGTAGACGAATAATCACTCTGTGTCTGACACCGGGAGTGTGTGATGGTACCGTGTTGAGGAATAATCACTCTGTGTCTGACCCCGGAATAGTTTGATGTGACCGTGTAGAGGAATAATCACTCTGTGTCTGACACCGGGAGAGTGTGATGGTACCGTGTAGAGGAATAATGACTCTGTTTCTGACCCCGGGAGTGTTTGATGGGACCGTGTAGAGGAATAATCACTCTGTGTCTGACCCACGGAGCGTTTGATGGGAACGTCTAGACGAATAATCACTCTGTGTCTGACCCAGGGAGAGTTTCATGGGGCCGTGTAGATTAATATTCACTCTGTGTCTGACCACGGGAGTGTTTGATGGGACCGTGTATAGGAATAATCACTCTGTGTCTTACCCCGGAAGAGTTTGATGTGACCGTGTAGAGGAATAATGACTCTGTTTCTGACCCAGGGAGTGTTTGATGGGACCGTGTAGAGGAATAATCACTCTGTGTCTGACACCCGGGAGCGTTTGATGGGACCGTGTAGAGGAATAATCACTCCGTGTCTGACCCCGGGAGTGTGTGATGGGACGGTGTTGAAGGAGATTCACACTGTCTCTGACCCCGGGAGTGTGTGATGGTACCGTGTAGAGGAATAATCACTCTGTGTCTGACCACGGAAGAGTCTGATGTGACCTTGTAGAGGAATAATGACTCTGTGTCTGAACCCCGGGTGCGTTTGATGTGACCGTGTAGAGGAATAATCACTCTGTGTCTGACCCCGGGAGAGTTTTATGGGCTGTGTAGAGGAATAATCACTCTGTGGCTGACCCCGGGAGTGTTTGACGGTACGTGTAGAGGAATAATCTCTCTGTGTCTGACCCCGGGAGTGTGTGATGGGACGGTGGTGAAGGAGATTCACACTGTGTCTGACACAGGGAGTGTGTGATGGTACCGTGTAGAGGAATAATCACTCCGTGTCTGACCACGGAAGAGTCTGATGTGACCTTGTTGAGGAATAATGACTCTGTGTCTTACCACCGGAGTGCTTGATGGGACCGTGTAGAGGAATAATCAATCTGTGTCTGACCCCCGGGAGCGTTTGATGGGACCGTTTAGAGGAATATTCACTCTGTGTCTGACACCGGGAGAATTTGATGGTACCGTGTAGAGGAATAATCACTCTGTGTCTGACCCCGGGAGTGTGTGATGGGACGGTGTTGAAGGAGATTCACACTGTCTCAGACCCCGGGAGTGTGTGATGGTACCGTGTAGAGGAATAATCACTCTGTGTCTGACCACGGAAGAGTCTGATGTGACCTTGTAGAGGAATAATGACTCTGCGTCTGACCCCCGGGAGCGTTTGATGTGACCGTGTAGAGGAATAATCACTCTGTGTCTGACCCACGGAGCGTTTGATGGGAACGTCTAGAGGAATATTCACTCTGTGTCTGACCACGGGAGTGTTTGATGGGACCGTATATAGGAATAATCACTCTGTGTCTTACCCCGGAAGAGTTTGATGTGACCGTGTAGAGGAATAATGACTCTGTTTCTGACCCAGGGAGTGTTTGATGGGACCGTGTAGAGGAATAATCTCTCTGTGTCTGACCCCGGGAGTGTGTGATGGGACGGTGGTGAAGGAGATTCACACTGTGTCTGACACAGGGAGTGTGTGATGATACCGTGTAGAGGAATAATCACTCCGTGTCTGACCACGGAAGAGTCTGATGTGACCTTGTTGAGGAATAATGACTCTGTGTCTTACCACCGGAGTGCTTGATGGGACCGTGTAGAGGAATAATCACTCTGTGTCTGACCCCGGGAGTGTGTGATGGGACGGTTTTGAAGGGGATTCACACTGTCTCTGACCCCGGGAGTGTGTGATTGTACCGTGTAGAGGAATAATCATTCTGTGTCTGACCACGGAAGAGTCTGATGTGACCTTGTAGAGGAATAATCACTCTGCGTCTGACCCCGGGCGTGTTTGATGGTACCGTGTAGAGGAATAATCTCTCTGTCTGACCCCGGGAGTGTGTGATGGGACGGTGTGGAGGGAGATTCACACTGTGTCTGACACCGGGAGTGTGTGATGGGCGGTGTAGAGGAATAATCACTCTGGGTCTGACCACGGAAGAGTCTGATGTGACCTTGTAGAGGAATAATGACTCTGTGTCTGACCCCCGGGAGCGTTTGATGTGACCGTGTAGAGGAATAATCACTCTGTGTCTGACCCACGGAGCGTTTGATGGGAACGTCTAGAGGAATAATCACTCTGTGTCTGACCCAGGGAGAGTTTCATGGGGCCGTGTAGATTAATATTCACTCTGTGTCTTACCCCGGAAGAGTTTGATGTGACCGTGTAGAGGAATAATGACTCTGTTTCTGACCCAGGGAGTGTTTGATGGGACCGTGTAGAGGAATAATCTCTCTGTGTCTGACCCCGGGAGTGTGTGATGGGACGGTGGTGAAGGAGATTCACACTGTGTCTGACACAGGGAGTGTGTGATGATACCGTGTAGAGGAATAATCACTCCGTGTCTGACCACGGAAGAGTCTGATGTGACCTTGTTGAGGAATAATGACTCTGTGTCTTACCACCGGAGTGCTTGATGGGACCGTGTAGAGGAATAATCACTCTGTGTCTGACCCCGGGAGTGTGTGATGGGACGGTTTTGAAGGGGATTCACACTGTCTCTGACCCCGGGAGTGTGTGATTGTACCGTGTAGAGGAATAATCATTCTGTGTCTGACCACGGAAGAGTCTGATGTGACCTTGTAGAGGAATAATCACTCTGCGTCTGACCCCGGGAGTGTTTGATGGTACCGTGTAGAGGAATAATCTCTCTGTCTGACCCCGGGAGTGTGTGATGGGACGGTGTGGAGGGAGATTCACTCTGTGTCTGACATCGGGAGTGTGTGATGGGCGGTGTAGAGGAATAATCACTCCGTGTCTGACCTAGGGAGTTTGTGACGGGACGGTGTGGAGGGAGATTCACTCTGTGTCTGACCCCGGGAGTGTTTGATGGGACCGAGTAGAGGAATAATCGCTCTGTGTCTGACCCCCGGGAGTGTTTGATGGGACCGTGTAGAGGAATAATCACTCTGTGTTTGACCACGGGAGTGTGTGTTGCGTCGGTGTAGGGGATTAATCACTCTGTGTCTGACCACGGGAGTGTGTGATGGGACGGTGTGGAAGGAGATTCACACTGTGTCTGACACCGGGAGTGTTTGATGGGACCGTGTAGAGGAATAATCACTCTGTGTCTGACACCGGGAGTGTGTGATGGTACCGCGTAGAGGAATAATCTCTCTGCGTCTGCCCCCGGGAGTGTGTGATGGGACGGTGAGGATTGAGATTCACTCTGTGTCTGACCCCGGAAGGGTTTGATATGACCGTGTAGAGGAATAATGACTCTGTTTCTGACACAGGGAGTGTTTGATGGGACCGTGTAGAGGAATAATCTCTCTGTGTCTGACCCAGGAAGTGTTTGATTGTACCGTGTAGAGGAATAAACTCTCTGTGTCTGTCCCCGGGAGTGTGTGATGGAACGGTGAGGATTGAGATTCACTCTGTGTCTGACCCCGGGAGTGTTTGATGGTACCGTGTAGAGGAATAATCTCTCTGTGTCTGACCCCCGGAGAGTGTGATGGGACGGTGTGGAAGGAGATTCACACTGTGTCTGACACCGGGAGTGTTTGATGGGACCGTGTAGGGGAATAATCACTCTGTGTCTGACCCCGGGAGAGTGTGATGGGACGGTGTGGAAGGAGATTCACACGGTGTCTGACACCGGGAGTGTTTGATGGGACCGTGTAGACGAATAATCACTCTGTGTCTGACACCGGGAGTGTGTGATGGTACCGTGTTGAGGAATAATCACTCTGTGTCTGACCCCGGAATAGTTTGATGTGACCGTGTAGAGGAATAATCACTCTGTGTCTGACACCGGGAGAGTGTGATGGTACCGTGTAGAGGAATAATGACTCTGTTTCTGACCCCGGGAGTGTTTGATGGGACCGTGTAGAGGAATAATCACTCTGTGTCTGACGCACGGAGCGTTTGATGGTAACGTCTAGAGGAATAATCACTCTGTGTCTGACCCAGGGAGAGTTTCATGGGGCCGTGTAGATTAATATTCACTCTGTGTCTGGCCACGGGAGTGTTTGATGGGACCGTGTATAGGAATAATCACTCTGTGTCTTACCCCGGAAGAGTTTGATGTGACCGTGTAGAGGAATAATGACTCTGTTTCTGACCCAGGGAGAGTCTGATGTGACCTTGTAGAGGAATAATGACTCTGTGTCTGAACACCGGGAGCGTTTGATGTGACCGTGTAGAGGAATAATCACTCTGTGTCTGACCCCGGGAGAGTTTTATGGGCTGTGTAGAGGAATAATCACTCTGTGGCTGACCCCGGGAGTGTTTGACGGTACGTGTAGAGGAATAATCTCTCTGTGTCTGACCCCGGGAGTGTGTGATGGGACGGTGGTGAAGGAGATTCACACTGTGTCTGACACAGGGAGTGTGTGATGGTACCGTGTAGAGGAATAATCACTCCGTGTCTGACCACGGAAGAGTCTGATGTGACCTTGTTGAGGAATAATGACTCTGTGTCTTACCACCGGAGTGCTTGATGGGACCGTGTAGAGGAATAATCAATCTGTGTCTGACCCCGGGAGAATTTGATGGTACCGTGTAGAGGAATAATCACACTGTGTCTGACCCCGGGAGTGTGTGATGGGACGGTTTTGATGGGGATTCACACTGTCTCTGACCCCGGGAGTGTGTGATGGTACCGTGTAGAGGAATAATCATTCTGTGTCTGACCACGGAAGAGTCTGATATGACCTTGTAGAGGAATAATCACTCTGCGTCTGACCCCGGGAGTGTTTGATGGAACCGTGTAGAGGAATAATCTCTCTGTCTGACCCCGGGAGTGTGTGATGGGACGGTGTGGAGGGAGATTCACTCTGTGTCTGACACCGGGAGTGTGTGATGGGCGGTGTAGAGGAATAATCACTCCGTGTCTGACCTAGGGAGTTTGTGACGGGACGGTGTGGAGGGAGATTCACTCTGTTTCTGACCCCGGGAGTGTTTGATGGGACCGAGTAGAGGAATAATCACTCTGAGTCTGACCCCGGGAGTGTGTGTTGGGACGGTGTGGACGGAGATTCCCTTTGAGTCTGACCCCGGGAGTGTTTGATGGGACCGTGTAGAGGAATAATCGCTCTGTGTCTGACCCCCGGGAGTGTTTGATGGGACCGTGTAGAGGAATAATCACTCTGTGTTTGACCACGGGAGTGTGTGTTGCGTCGGTGTAGGGGATTAATCACTCTGTGTCTGACCACGGGAGTGTGTGATGGGACGGGGTGGAGGAATAATGACTCTGTGTCTGTCCCCGGGAGTGTGTGATGGGACGGTGTAGAGGAATAATCTCTCTGTGTCTGACCCCGGGAGTGTTTGATGGGACCTTGTAGTGGAATAATCACTCTGTGTCTTACCCCCGGAGTGTTTGATGGGACCGTGTAGAGAAATAATCACTCTGTGTCTTACCCCCGGGAGCGTTTGATGGGACCGTGTAGAGGAATAATCACTCCGTGTCTGACCCCGGGAGTGTGTGATGGGACGGTGTTGAAGGAGATTCACACTGTTTCTGACCCCGGGAGTGTGTGATGGTACCGTGTAGAGGAATAATCACTCTGTGTCTGACCACGGAAGAGTCTGATGTGACCTTGTAGAGGAATAATGACTCTGTGTCTGACCCCCGGGAGCGTTTGATGTGACCGTGTAGAGGAATAATCACTCTGTGTCTGACCCAGGGAGAGTTTGATGGGCGGTGTAGAGGAATAATCACTCTGTGGCTGACCCCGGGAGTGTTTGACGGTACGTGTAGAGGAATAATCTCTCTGTGTCTGACCCCGGAGTGTTTGATGGGACCGTTTATAGGAATAATCACTCTGTGTCTGACCCCGGGAGCGTTTGATGGGACCGTGTAGAGGAATAATCACTCCGTGTCTGACCCCGGGAGTGTGTGATGGGACGGTGTTGAAGGAGATTCACACTGTCTCTGACCCCGGGAGTGTGTGATGGTACCGTGTAGAGGAATAATCACTCTGTGTCTGACCACGGAAGAGTCTGATGTGACCTTGTAGAGGAATAATGACTCTGTGTCTGACCCCTGGGAGCTGTTGATGTGACCGTGTAGATGAATAATCACTCTGTGGCTGACCCCGGGAGTGTTTGACGGTACGTGTAGAGGAATAATCTCTCTGTGTCTGACCCCGGGAGTGTGTGATGGGACGGTGGTGAAGGAGATTCACACTGTGTCTGACACAGGGAGTGTGTGATGATACCGTGTAGAGGAATAATCACTCCGTGTCTGACCACGGAAGAGTCTGATGTGACCTTGTTGAGGAATAATGACTCTGTGTCTTACCACCGGAGTGCTTGATGGGACCGTGTAGAGGAATAATCACTCTGTGTCTGACCCCGGGAGTGTGTGATGGGACGGTTTTGAAGGGGATTCACACTGTCTCTGACCCCGGGAGTGTGTGATTGTACCGTGTAGAGGAATAATCATTCTGTGTCTGACCACGGAAGAGTCTGATGTGACCTTGTAGAGGAATAATCACTCTGCGTCTGACCCCGGGAGTGTTTGATGGTACCGTGTAGAGGAATAATCTCTCTGTCTGACCCCGGGAGTGTGTGATGGGACGGTGTGGAGGGAGATTCACTCTGTGTCTGACACCGGGAGTGTGTGATGGGCGGTGTAGAGGAATAATCACTCCGTGTCTGACCTAGGGAGTTTGTGACGGGACGGTGTGGAGGGAGATTCACTCTGTGTCTGACCCCGGGAGTGTTTGATGGGACCGAGTAGAGGAATAATCGCTCTGTGTCTGACCCCCGGGAGTGTTTGATGGGACTGTGTAGAGGAATAATCACTCTGTGTTTGACCACGGGAGTGTGTGTTGCGTCGGTGTAGGGGATTAATCACTCTGTGTCTGACCACGGGAGTGTGTGATGGGACGGGGTGGAGGAATAATGACTCTGTGTCTGTCCCCGGGAGTGTGTCTTGGGACGGTGTGGACGGAGATTCCCTTTGAGTCTGACCCCGGGAGTCTTTGATGGGACCGTGTAGAGGAATAATCGCTCTGTGTCTGACCCCCGGGAGTGTTTGATGGGACCGTGTAGAGGAATAATCACTCTGTGTTTGACCACGGGAGTGAGTGTTGCGTCGGTGTAGGGGATTAATCACTCTGTGTCTGACCACGGGAGTGTGTGATGGGACGGGGTGGAGGAATAATGACTCTGTGTCTGTCCCCGGGAGTGTGTGATGGGACGGTGAGGATTGAGATTAACTCTGTGTCTGAACCCGGGAGTGTTTGATGGGACCGTGTAGAGGAATAATCTCTCTGTGTCTGACCCCGGGAGTGTTTGATGGGACCTTGTAGTGGAATAATCACTCTGTGTCTTACCCCCGGAGTGTTTGATGGGACCGTGTAGAGAAATAATCACTCTGTGTCTGACCCCCGGGAGCGTTTGATGGGACCGTGTAGAGGAATAATCACTCCGTGTCTGACCCCGGGAGGGTGTGATGGGACGGTGTTGAAGGAGATTCACACTGTCTCTGACCCCGGGAGTGTGTGATGGTACCGTGTAGAGGAATAATCACTCTGTGTCTGACCACGGAAGAGTCTGATGTGACCTTGTAGAGGAACAATGACTCTGTGTCTGACCCCCGGGAGCGCTTGATGTGACCGTGTAGAGGAATAATCACTCTGTGTCTGACCCCGGGAGAGTTTGATGGGCGGTGTAGAGGAATAATCTCTCTGTGTCTGACCCCGGGAGTGTTTGATGGGACCTTGTAGTGGAATAATCTCTCTGTGTCTGACCCCGGAGTGTTTGATGGGACCGTTTATAGGAATAATCACTCTGTGTCTGACCCCGGGAGCGTTTGATGGGACCGTGTAGAGGAATAATCACTCCGTGTCTGACCCCGGGAGTGTGTGATGGGACGGTGTTGAAGGAGATTCACACTGTCTCTGACCCCGGGAGTGTGTGATGGTACCGTGTAGAGGAATAATCACTCTGTGTCTGACCACGGAAGAGTCTGATGTGACCTTGTAGAGGAATAATGACTCTGTGTCTGACCCCCGGGAGCGGTTGATGTGACCGTGTAGAGGAATAATCACTCTGTGGCTGACCCCGGGAGTGTTTGACGGTACGTGTAGAGGAATAATCTCTCTGTGTCTGACCCCGGGAGTGTGTGATGGGACGGTGGTGAAGTAGATTCACACTGTGTCTGACACAGGGAGTGTGTGATGATACCGTGTAGAGGAATAATCACTCCGTGTCTGACCACGGAAGAGTCTGATGTGACCTTGTTGAGGAATAATGACTCTGTGTCTTACCACCGGAGTGCTTGATGGGACCGTGTAGAGGAATAATCACTCTGTGTCTGACCCCCGGGAGCGTTTGATGGGACCGTTTAGAGGAATATTCACTCTGTGTCTGACCCCGGGAGAGTTTGATGGTACCGTGTAGAGGAATAATCTCTCTGTGTCTGACCCCGGAGTGTGTGATGGGACGGTGTGGAGGGAGATTCACTCTGTGTCTGAAACCGGGAGTGTGTGATGGGCAGTGTAGAGAAATAATCACTCCGTGTCTGACCCCGGGAATTTGTGATGGGGCGGTGTGGACGGAGATTCACTCTGTGTCTGACCCCGGGAGTGTTTCATGGGACCGTGTAGAGGAATAATCACTCTGTGTCTGACCCCCGGGAGCGTATGATGGGTCCGTGTAGAGGAATAATCACTCTGTGTCTGAACCCTAGAGAGTTTGATGGGGCCGTGTAGAGGAATAATCACTCTGTGTCTGAATTCGGGATTGTTTGATGGGACGTTGTGTAAGGAGATTCACACTGTGTCTGACCCCGGGAGTATGTGATGGGACGGTGAGGATTGAGATTCACTCTGTGTCTGACCCCGGGAGTGTTTGATCGGAGCGTGTAGAGGAATAATCTCTCTGTGTCTGACCCCGGGAGTGTTTGATGGTACCGTGTAGAGGAATAATCTCTCTGTGTCTCACCCCGGGAGTGTGTGATGGGACTTTGTGGATTGAGATTCACTCTGTGACTGACCCTGGGAGTGTTTGATGGGACCTTGTAGTGGAATAATCACTCTGTGTCTTACCCCCGGAGTGTTTGATGGGACCGTGTAGAGGAATAATCACACAGTGTCTGACCCCCGGGAGCGTTTGATGGGACCGTGAAGAGGAATAATCACTCAGTGTCTGACCCCGGGAGTGTTTGATGGGACCGTGTAGAGGAATAATCACTCTGTGTCTGACCCCGGGAGTGTGTGATGGGACGGTTTTGAAGGAGATTCACACTGTCTCTGACCCCGGGAGTGTGTGATGGGACGGTGTGGAGGGAGATTCACTCTGTGTCTGACCCCGGCAGTGTTTGATGGGACGGTATTGAGGAATAATCCCTCAGTGTATTGCCCTGGGAGTGTGTGATGGAACCGTGTGGAGGGAGATTCACTCTGTGTCTGACCCCAGGAGTGTGTGATGGGCGGTGTAGAGGAATAATCACTCTGTGTCTGACCCCGGGAGTTTGTGACGGGACGGTGTGGAGGGAGATTCACTCTGTGTCTGACCCCGGGAGTGTTTGCTGGGACCGTGTAGAGGGATAATCACTCTGTCTGACCCCGGGAGTGTGTGTTGGGACGGTGTGGACGGAGATTCACTCTGTGTCTGACCCCGGGAGTGTTTCATGTGACCGTGTAGAGGACTAATCACTCTGTGTCTGACCCCCGGGAGCGTTTGATGGGAACCTCTAGAGGAATAATCACTCTGTGTCTGACCCAGGGAGAGTTTGATGGGGCCGTGTAGATTAATATTCACTCTGTGTCTGACCACGGGAGTGTTTGATGGGACCGTGTAGAGGAATAATCACTCTGTGTCTGACCCCGGGAGGGTGTGATGGGATGGCGTGGAGGGACATTCACTCTGTCTCTCACCCCGGGAGTATTTGATGGGACCGTGTAGAGGAATAATCACTCTGTGTCTGACCCCGGGAGAGTGAGATGCGACGGTCTGGAAGGAGATTCACACTGTGTCTGACACCGGGAGTGTTTGATGGGACCGTGTAGAGGAATAATCACTCTGTGTCTGACACCGGGAGTGTGTGATGGTACCGTGTTGAGGAATAATCACTCTGTGTCTGACCCCGGAAGAGTTTGATGTGACCGTGCAGAGGAATAATGACTCTGTTTCAGACCCCGGGAGTGTTTGATGGGACCGTGTAGAGGAATAATCTCTCTGTGTCTGACCCAGGGAGTGTTTGATGGTACCGTGTTGAGGAATAATCTCTCTGTGTCTGACCCCGGGAGTGTGTGATGGGACGGAGAGGATTGAGATACACTCTGTGTCTGACCCCGGAAGAGTTTGATGTGACCGTGTAGAGGAATAATGACTCTGTGTCTGACCCCGGGAGAGTTTGTTGGGCGGTGTAGAGGAATAATCACTCTGTGGCTGACCCCGGGAGTGTTTGACGGTACGTGTAGAGGAATAATCTCTCTGTGTCTGACCCCGGGAGTGTGTGAAGGGACGGTGTGGAGGGAGATTCACTCTGTGTCTGACCCCGGGAGTGTTTGATGGGACCGTGTAGAGGAATAATCACTCTGTGTCTGACCCCCGGGAGCGTTTGATGGGACCGTGTAGAGGAATAATCACTCCGTGTCTGACCCCGGGAGTGTGTGATGGGACGGTGTTGAAGGAGATTCACACTGTCTCTGACCCCGGGAGTGTGAGATGGTACCGTGTAGAGGAATAATCACTCTGTGTCTGACCACGGAAGAGTCTGATGTGACCTTGTAGAGGAATAATGACTCTGTGTCTGACCCCCGGGAGCGTTTGATGTGACCTTGTAGAGTAATAATCACTCTGTGTCTGACCCCGGGAGAGTTTGATGGGCGGTGTAGAGGAATAATCACTCTGTGGCTGACCCCGGCAGTGTTTGACGGTACGTGTAGAGGAATAATCTCTCTGTGTCTGACCCCGGGAGTGTGTGATGGGACGGTGGTGAAGGAGATTCACACTGTGTCTGACACAGGGAGGGTGTGATGGTACCGTGTAGAGGAATAATCACTCCGTGTCTGACCACGGAAGAGTCTGATGTGACCTTGTTGAGGAATAATGACTCTGTGTCTTACCACCGGAGTGCTTGATGGGACCGTGTAGAGGAATAATCACTCTGTGTCTGACCCCCGGGAGCGTTTGATGGGACCGTTTAGAGGAATATTCACTCTGTGTCTGACCCCGGGAGAGTTTGATGGTACCGTGTAGAGGAATAATCTCTCTGTGTCTGACCCCGGAGTGTGTGATGGGACGGTGTGGAGGGAGATTCACTCTGTGTCTGAAATCGGGAGTGTGTGATCGGCAGTGTAGAGAAATAATCACTCCGTGTCTGACCCCGGGAATTTTTGACGGGACAGTGTGGACGGAGATTCACTCTGTGTCTGACACCGGGAGTGTTTGATGGGACCGTGTAGATGAATAATCAATCTGAGTCTGACCCCGTGAGTGAGTGTTGGGACGGTGTGGACGGACATTCACTCTGTGTCTGACCCCGGGAGTGTTTCATGGGACCGTGTAGAGGAATAATCACTCTGTGTCTGACCCCCGGGAGCGTATGATGGGTCCGTGTAGAGGAATAATCACTCTGTGTCTGAACCCTAGAGAGTTTGATGGGGCCGTGTAGAGGAATAATCACTCTGTGTCTGACTTCGGGATTGTTTGATGGGACGTTGTGTTATGAGATTCACACTGTGTCTGACCCCGGGAGTATGTGATGGGACGGTGAGGATTGAGATTCACTCTGTGTCTGACCCCGGGAGTGTTTGATCGGAGCGTGTAGAGGAATAATCTCTCTGTGTCTGACCCCGGGAGTGTTTGATGGTACCGTGTAGAGGAATAATCTCTCTGTGTCTCACCCCGGGAGTGTTTGATGGGACCGTGTAGAGGAATAATCACACAGTGTCTGACCCCCGGGAGCGTTTGATGGGACCGTGTAGAGGAATAATCACTCAGTGTCTGACCCCGGGAGTGTTTGATGGGACCGTGTAGAGGAATAATCACTCAGTGTCTGACCCCGGGAGTGTGTGATGGGACGGTTTTGAAGGAGATTCACACTGTCTCTGACCCCGGGAGTGTGTGATGGGACGGTGTGGAGGGAGATTCACTCTGTGTCTGACCCCGGCCGTGTTTGATGGGACGGTGTTGAGGAATAATCCCTCTGTGTATTGCCCTGGGAGTGTGTGATGGGACCGTGTGGAGGGAGATTCACTCTGTGTCTGACCCCAGGAGTGTGTGATGGGCGGTGTAGAGGAATAATCACTCTGTGTCTGACCCCGGGAGTTTGTGACGGGACGGGGTGGAGGGAGATTCACTCTGTGTCTGACCCCGGGAGTGTTTGCTGGGACCGTGTAGAGGAATAATCACTCTGTCTGACCCCGGGAGTGCGTGTTGCGACGGTTTGGACGGAGATTCACTCTGTGTCTGACCCCGGGAGAGTTTCATGTGACCGTGTAGAGGAATAATCACTCTGTGTCTGACCCCCGGGAGCGTTTGATGGGAACGTCTAGAGGAATAATCACTCTGTGTCTGACCCAGGGAGAGTTTGATGGGGCCGTGTAGATTAATATTCACTCTGTGTCTGACCACGGAAGTGTTTGATGGGACCGTGTAGAGGAATAATCACTCTGTGTCTGACCCCGGGAGAGTCTGATGGGATGGCGTGGAGGGACATTCACTCTGTGTCTGACCCCGGGAGTATTTGATGGGACCGTGTAGAGGAATAATCACTCTGTGTCTGACACCGGGAGTGTGTGATGGTACCGTGTTGAGGAATAATCACTCTGTGTCTGACCCCCGAAGAGTTTGATGTGACCGTGCAGAGGAATAATGACTCGGTTTCAGACCCCGGGAGTGTTTGATGGGACCGTGTAGAGGAATAATCTCTCTGTGTCTGACCCAGGGAGTGTTTGATGGTACCGTGTTGAGGAATAATCTCTCTGTGTCTGACCCCGGGAGTGTGTGATGGGACGGTGAGGATTGAGTTTCACTCTGTGTCTGACCCCGGAAGAGTTTGATGTGACCGTGTAGAGGAATAATCTCTCTGTGTCTGACCCCGGGAGAGTGTGATGGGACGGTGTGGAAAGAGATTCACACTGTGTCTGACACCGGGAGTGTTTGATGGGACCGTGTAGAGGAATAATCACTCTGTGTCTGACCCCGGGAGAGTGTGATGGGACGGTGCGGAAGGAGATTCACACTGTGTCTGACACCGGGAGTGTTTGATGGGACCGTGTAGAGGAATAATCACTCTGTGTCTGACACCGGGATTGTGTGATGGTACCGTGTTGAGGAATAATCACTCTGGGTCTGACCCCGGAAGAGTTTGATGTGACCGTGTAGACGAAGAATGACTCTGTTTCTGACCCCGGGAGTCTTTGATGGGACCGTGTAGAGGAATAATCTCTCTGTGTCTGACCCAGGGAGTGTGTGATGGGACGGTGAGGATTGAGATTCACTCTGTGTCTGAACCCCGGGAGCGTTTGATGGGACCGTGTAGAGGAATAATCACTCTGTGTCTGACCCCGGGAGAGTTTGATGGGGCCGTGGAGAGGAATAATCACTATGTGTCTGTCCCCGGGAGTGTTTGATGGGACCGTGTAGAGGAATAATCACTCTGTGTCTGACCCCGGGAGTGTGTGATGGGACGGTGTTGAAGGAGATTCACACTGTGTCTGACACCGGGAGTGTATGATGGTACTGTGTAGAGTAATAATCACTCTGTGTCTGACCATGGAAGTGTTTGATGTGACCCTGTAGAAGAATAATGACTCTGGGTCTGACACCGGGAGTGTTTGACGGGACCGTGTAGAGGAGTAATCACTCTGTGTCTGACCCCGGGAGAGTATGATGGGGCCGTGTAGAGGAATAATCACTCTGTGTCTGACCCCGGGAGTGTGTGATTGGACGGTGTGGATTGAGATTCACTCTGTGTCTGACCCCCAGGAGCGTTTGATGGGACCGTGTAGAGAAATAATCACTCTGTGTCTGACCCCGGGAGAGTATGATGGGGCCGTGTAGAGGAATAATCACTCTGTGTCTGACCCCGGGAGTGTGTGATGGGACGGTGGTGAAGGAGATTCACACTGTGTCTGACACAGGGAGTGTGTGATGGTACCGTGTAGAGGAATAATCACTCTGTGTCTGACCACGGAAGAGTCTGATGTGACCTTGTTGAGGAATAATGACTCTGTGTCTTACAACCGGAGTGCTTGATGGGACCGTGTAGAGGAATAATCACTCTGTGTCTGACCCCCGGGAGCGTATGATGGGACCGTTTACAGGAATAATCACTCTGTGTCTGACCCCGGGAGTGTGTGATGGGACGGTGTGGAGGGAGATTCACTCTGTGTCTGAAACCGGGAGTGTTTCATGGGACCGTGTAGAGGAATAATCACTCTGTGTCTGACCCCCGGGAGCGTATGATGGGTCCGTGTAGAGGAATAATCACTCTGTGTCTGAACCCTGGAGAGTTTGATGGGGCCGTGTAGAGGAATAATCACTCTGTGTCTGACCTCGGGACTGTTTGATGGGACGGTGTGTAAGGAGATTCACACAGTGTCTGACCCCGGGAGTATGTGATGGGACGGTGAGGATTGAGATTCACTCTGTGTCTGACCCCGGGAGTGTTTGATCGGAGCGTGTAGAGGAATAATCTCTCTGTGCCTGACCCCGGGAGTGTTTGATGGTACCGTGTAGAGGAATAATCACCATGTGTCTGACCCACGGGAGCGTTTGATGGGACCGTGTAGAGGAATAATCACTCAGTGTCTGACCCCGGGAGTGTTTGATGGGACCGTGTAGAGGAATAATCACTCTGTGTCTGACCCCGGGAGTGTGTGATGGGACGGTTTTGAGGGAGATTCACTCTGTGTCTGACCCTGGGAGTGTTTGATGGGACCGTGTAGAGGAATAATCACACAGTGTCTGACCCCCGGGAGCGTTTGATGGGACCGTGTAGAGGAATAATCACTCTGTGTCTGACACCGGGAGTGTGTGATGGTACCGTGTTGAGGAATAATCACTCTGTGTCTGACCCCGGAAGAGATTGATTTGACCGTGCAGAGGAATAATGACTCGGTTTCAGACCCCGGGAGTGTTTGATGGGACCGTGTGGAGGAATAATCTCTCTGTGTCTAACCCAGGGAGTGTTTGATGGTACCGTGTTGAGGAATAATCTCTCTGAGTCTGACCCCGGGAGTGTGTGATGGGACGGTGAGGATTGAGATTCACTCTGTGTCTGACCCCGGGAGTGTTTGATGGGACCGTGTAGAGGAATAATCACTCTGTGTCTGACACCGGGATTGTGTGATGGTACCGTGTTGAGGAATAATCAATCTGTGTCTGACCCAGGAAGAGTTTGATGTGACCGTGTAGACGAAGAATGACTCTGTTTCTGACCCCGGGAGTGTTTGATGGGACCGTGTAGAGGAATAATCTCTCTGTGCCTGACCCCAGGAGTGTTTGATGGTACCGTGTAGAGGAATAATCACCATGTGTCTGACCCCCGGGAGCGTTTGATGGGACCGTGTAGAGGAATAATCACTCAGTGTCTGACCCCGGGAGTGTTTGATGGGACCGTGTAGAGGAATAATCACTCTGTGTCTGACCCCGGGAGTGTGTGATGGGACGGTGTGGAAAGAGATTCACACTGTGTCTGACACCGGGAGTGTTTGATGGGACCGTGTAGAGGAATAATCACTCTGTGTCTGACCCCGGGAGAGTGTGATGGGACGGTGTGGAAGGAGATTCACACTGTGTCTGACACCGGGAGTGTTTGATGGGACCGTGTAGAGGAATAATCACTCTGTGTCTGACCCCGGGAGAGTGTGATGGGACGGTGTGGAAGGAGATTCACACTGTGTCTGACACCGGGAGTGTTTGATGGGACCGTGTAGAGGAATAATCACTCTGTGTCTGACACCGGGATTGTGTGATGGTACCGTGTTGAGGAATAATCACTCTGGGTCTGACCCCGGAAGAGTTTGATGTGACCGTGTAGACGAAGAATGACTCTGTTTCTGACCCCGGGAGTCTTTGATGGGACCGTGTAGAGGAATAATCTCTCTGTGTCTGACCCAGGGAGTGTGTGATGGGACGGTGAGGATTGAGATTCACTCTGTGTCTGAACCCCGGGAGCGTTTGATGGGACCGTGTAGAGAAATAATCACTCTGTGTCTGACCCCGGGAGAGTATGATGGCGCCGTGTAGAGGAATAATCACTCTGTGTCTGACCCCGGGAGTGTTTGATGGGACCGTGTAGAGGAATAATCACTCTGTGTCTGACCCCGGGAGTGTCTGATGGGACGGTGGTGAAGGAGATTCACACTGTGTCTGACACAGGGAGTGTGTGATGGTACCGTGTAGAGGAATAATCACTCTGTGTCTGACCACGGAAGAGTCTGATGTGACCTTGTTGAGGAATAATGACTCTGTGTCTTACAACCGGAGTGCTTGATGGGACCGTGTAGAGGAATAATCACTCTGTGTCTGACCCCGGGAGTGTGTGATGGGACGGTGTGGAGGGAGATTCACTCTGTGTCTGAAACCGGGAGTGTTTCATGGGACCGTGTAGAGGAATAATCACTCTGAGTCTGACCCCCGGGAGCGTATGATGGGTCCGTGTAGAGGAATAATCACTCTGTGTCTGAACCCTGGAGAGTTTGATGGGGCCGTGTAGAGGAATAATCACTCTGTGTCTGACCTCGGGACTGTTTGATGGGACGGTGTGTAAGGAGATTCACACTGTGTCTGACCCCGGGAGTATGTGATGGGACGGTGAGGTTTGAGATTCACTCTGTGTCTGACCCCGGGAGTGTTTGATCGGAGCGTGTAGAGGAATAATCTCTCTGTGTATGACCCCGGGAGTGTTTGATGGTACCGTGTAGAGGAATAATCACCATGTGTCTGACCCCCGGGAGCGTTTGATGGGACCGTGTAGAGGAATAATCACACAGTGTCTGACCCCGGGAGTGTTTGATGGGACCGTGTAGAGGAATAATCACTCTGTGTCTGACCCCGGGAGTGTGTGATGGGACGGTTTTGAAGGAGATTCACACTGTCTCTGACCCCGGGAGTGTGTGATGGTACCGTGTAGAGGAATAATCATTTTGGGTCTGACCACGGAAGAGTCTGATGTGACCTTGTAGAGGAATAATCACTCTGCGTCTGACCCCGGGAGTGTTTGATGGTACCGTGTAGAGGAATAATCTCTCTGTCTGACCCCGGGAGTATGTGATGGGTCGGTGTGGAGGGAGATTCACTCTGTGTCTGACACCGGGAGTATGTGATGGGCGGTGTAGAGGAATAATCACTCCGTGTCTGACCTAGGGATTTTGTGACGGGACGGTGTGGAGGGAGATTCACTCTGTGTCAGACCCCGGGAGTGTTTGATGGGACCGAGTAGAGGAATAATCTCTCTGTGTCTGACCCCGTGAGTGTTTGATGGTATCGTGTAGAGGAATAATCTCTCTGTGTCTGACCCCGGGAGTGTTTGATGGGACCTTGTAGTGGAATAATCACTCTGTGTCTTACCCCCGGAGTGTTTGATGGGACCGTGTAGAGGAATAATCACTCTGTGTCTGACCCCCGGGAGCGTTTGATGGGACCGTGTAGAGGAATAATCACTCCGTGTATGACCCCGGGAGTGTGTGATGGGACGGTGTTGAAGGAGATTCACACTGTCTCTGACCCCGGGGGTGTGTGATGGTACCGTGTAGAGGAATAATCACTCTGTGTCTGACCACGGAAGAGTCTGATGTGACCTTGTAGAGGAATAATGACTCTGTGTCTGACCCCCGGGAGCGTTTGATGTGACCGTGTAGAGGAATAATCACTCTGTGTCTGACCCCGGGAGAGTTTGATGGGCGGTGTAGAGGAATAATCACTCTGTGGCTGACCCCGGGAGTGTTTGACGGTACGTGTAGAGGAATAATCTCTCTGTGTCTGACACCGGGAGTGTGTGATGGGACGGTGTGGAGGGAGATTCACTCTGTGTCTGACCCCGGGAGTGTGTGATGGGACGGTGTGGAGGGAGATTCACTCTGTGTCTGACAACGGGAGTGTTTGATGGTATCGTGTAGAGGAATAATCTATCTGTGTCTGACCCCGGGAGTGTTTGATGGGACCTTGTAGTGGAATAATCACTCTGTGTCTGACCACGGAAGAGTCTGATGTAACCTTGTAGAGGAATAATGACTCTGTGTCTGACCCCCTGGAGCGTTTGATGTGACCGTGCAGAGGAATAATCACTCTTTGTCTGACCCCGGGAAAGTTTGATGGGCGTTGTAGAGGAATAATCACTCTGTGGCTGACCCCGGGAGTGTTTGACGGTACGTGTAGAGGAATAATCTCTCTGTGTCTGACCCCGGGAGTGTGTGATGGGACGGTGTGGAGGGAGATTCACTCTGTGTCTGACCCCGGGATTGTTTGATGGGACCGTGTAGAGGAATAATCACTCTGTGTTTGACCACGGGAGTGTGTGTTGCGTCGGTGTAGGGGATTAATCACTCTGTGTCTGACCACGGGAGTGTGTGATGGGACGGTGTAGATGAATAATGACTCTGTGTCTGTCCCCGGGAGTGTGTGATGGGACGGTGAGGATTGAGATTAACTCTGTGTCTGAACCCGGGAGTGTTTGATGGGACCGTGTAGAGGAATAATCTCTCTGTGTCTGACCCCGGGAGTGTTTGATGGGACCTTGTAGTGGAATAATCACTCTGTGTCTTACCCCCGGAGCGTTTGATGGGACCGTGTAGAGGAATAATCACTCCGTGTCTGACCCCTGGAGTGTGTGATGGGACGGTGTTGAAGGAGATTCACACTGTCTCTGACCCCGGGAGTGTGTGATGGTACCGTGTAGAGGAATAATCACTCTGTGTCTGACCACGTAAGAGTCTGATGTGACCTTGTAGAGGAATAATGACTCTGTGTCTGACCCCCGGAAGCGTTTGATGTGACCGTGTTGAGGAATAATCACTCTGTGTCTGACCCCGGGAGAGTTTGATGGGCGGTGTAGAGGAATAATCACTCTGTGGCTGACCCCGGGAGTGTTTGACGGTACGTGTAGTGGAATAATCTCTCTGTGTCTGACCCCGGGAGTGTGTGATGGGACGGTGTGGAGGGAGATTCACTCTGTGTCTGACAACGGGAGTGTTTGATGGGACCGTGTAGAGGAATAATCACTCCGTGTCTGACCCCGGTAGTGTGTGATGGGACGGTGTGGACGGAGATTCACTCTGTGCCTGACCTAGGGAGTGTGTGATGGGCGGTGTAGAGGAACATTCACACTGGGTCTGACCCCGGGAGTGTGAGATGGGACCGTGCAGAGCAATAATCACTCTGTGTCTGACCCCGGGAGTGTTTGATGGGACCGTGGAGAAGAATAATCACTCAGTGTCTGAACACGGGAGTGGGTGATTGGACGGTGTGGAGGGAGTTTCACTCTGTGTCTGACCCCGGGAGAGTATGATGGGGCCGTGTAGAGGAATAATCACTCTGTGTCTGACCCCGGGAGTGTTTGATGGGACCGTGTCGAGGAATAATCACTCTGTGTCTGACCCCGGGAGTGTTTGATGGGACCGTGTAGAGGAATAATCACTCTGTGTCTGACCCCGGGAGTGTGTGATGGGACGGCGTGGACGGAGATTCACTCTGTGTCTGACCCCGGGAGTGTTTGATGGGACCGTGTAGAGGAATAATCACTCTGTGTTTGACCACGGGAGTGTGTGTTGCGTCGGTGTAGGGGATTAATC